>NW_019396331.1:0-58419 GCF_000591075.1 Eurytemora carolleeae | reverse complement strand
CATGTTGTTCAGCAGGCCTTAGTACAGATGACAACCACCCCCACCCCTCCCTTCCTTCCTTCAAATTTTAAATCTATAAGTGTTGCCAGAATTTGATATCATTATTTCTTTATAGGTTTAAACGAATATAGAAATAATATTTTCATATTGTTCTGTCATGAAAGTTCAACGGCACGGTCGGTTTTAGAAAAGTCATTAATAAATCCTTAGGCAGCCCCCCTCCCCTACCCAATTTTATTTTCTGTTTTGAATCTGATAAAGTAAATTGCAAGGAAATTGATATTTTGTAATCATAACTCCTCTAAATGGAGAAAAAAAATGTTTTGAATTTCTAACATGTAACTGGATAAATTACATAAATAGAGCTTAGTAATGTCACATAGATTGGACCATCTCCTGTAGTCTAGTTCACAGTGTTATTTTAGGCGTCAAACGTTACAGAAATCTATTTTATATTTTTGAGAAATTAAATAATCAGTGTAGATATAACTTTCATAAAATCCTTTATTTAAATGGTAACATGAAATTTGATGAAATAATTAGCATGACGGGAGAATTTTTGTTCTATTTTTTGAGAAATTATTTTGATAAAAATAAAACTGTACATATAATTTTTCTTACATAGTAACACGCAATTATATGTAACCATATAATCATTCATCTAAGTACGTTGTCAGTATATTAAAAAATAGAAATAGTGATAATGCTAAGCTACAACGTTTTACAAAACGTTAAATTTTTCAAAAATTTTAAAAATATTTTCTCAGAAAATACGCCTTGTTGCTATACCTAGCGATTTCTAAACGTTGGATTTCAATAATATTTGACGCAGTCTTTTTTAAATCAAAGATAATCTAAAAGCAAAATAAAAGTTTTCAAAAAGATGCAGATAAAAATGTACTGTGTATATTGATGAAAAAGCAAAGTTGCCTTTTAGACTATTTATTTTGCATACTTCTTATCTTTTGCAAATTTATAAAATTTATAAATATTTTTACTGTTGTTTTATTGTTGTATATTGCTTTGTTTTGTGTAATTTAAAAATAAAAATGCTACTCAAACTACAAAACACATAAAAAGAATTTAGGATTATTTATTCAAACATCAAACATAAAAATGGTTGGTGGGGTGTAAAGGGGGGGGGGTGCGGAATCGGGAATATGCAATGCATTTAAAGATTTGTTTTTTAAAAGTTTATGTTCTAAAAATTTGGTTTGGAGTTAAAAAGAAATCTCAAAAGCAGCGTTTCCATTTCCCTTTTTTCAAAGTTTCAAATATACCAGTAACGTGGTTCAATTTTTTAACAATTTTTAGATCCAAGTCAGCAACTTTATATATATGTTTTTTTTAATTAGTAAAAATAAAAGCGATATAATCACAACATTTGACTTCCACACATGTGATAACCCTATTTGGCCTGGGGGGGATGTCAATTTGACACCCCTATGTTTTTTTGTGATAACTCAAAAAGCATTTTAGCTGGGAAGCTTAAATTTTCTGGCTTTTCTAACTAATCTAAGCTGAGCTTTTATATCCACTGCCAGAGTCTCCAGGCATACTGTCTGAATGCCTTATTTAACCTATACCAGATTAAATCTATATTCAGATTTTTTGCTGCATTTTGCTAAATTTTGTGTGTACACATTTTTTGCTTAATAACTTAATTTAGCAATAAATATTTGGATTTTTTCAAATTTGTCATTTTTTTGACAGATTATTGAGGTAGAGCCCAAAGGCATTCCAAAAACTTATCAAATGCTATAGATTTGTGTCAGATTAAATAGGGTTAAAGTGCGAGTTTTTACTTTCAGGGTAAAAATATTCTTTATTTGTACCTTTTCCTATCTTGTCTGCACTCTGCATACTGAATCAGCAGTTTTTAATTGCTAATCTGGTGTTTTTACCAGTAATCTTCTTTTACTAATTAATACTTAGCTTTAGAAGAGCACTTTCACTTGTATTTTTATCATTACTAGCTGATGCAATATTATTAGTCATAGTCATAGTTAATCCAACCGTTTACCCGCACTTGGTATTTAATCATCATAAATTAAAGTACTCGGCGATTCACGTGAAATATCAACATTTCAAAATTTTTTAACCTATAGGCTTAATTTTTAAAAGTCGATTTTTTCATATTTGTGCTTAATTGGATGAAAAATCCGCAAAAATGAAAACAAAAATTTTCCAATTCTTACTGTCTGACATTTGATAATTCCTGAAGCTACGCCCAGAAAAATGGTATACAGAAACAGAGTAGATATTGCTATAGGTTCAATGTACAATTATTGTTTGTGTACATATTCTTAAAAAACAAGTTATTTGTCCAGTGCTTCCTTTGTTTACTTTCTTATTTTTTGTTTACATTTTAGGGGAAAAATTTAAATCTATCTCTATTCTATATTTAGAATTGATGTGTACGCAAAATGCCTACTAAATTTATGATCTAAATATAACCCAAAATTTGAAGTTTAAAACAAACCCGTGCAGACCCTGCAGTATGTGTACTGTATGAATCCCACTTCATCTTGGAATCGAGGTTTTGTGAGATGAGTTGGCAGAGTGTCTATCTTTGTCTATGATTACAGGTTTCCCTGAAACAGGTCAAACAGTGTCAAAAATACGTTTTCTCCCAAAATAACTTTTTCACTATTTTACTATTTTACTATGGATGTATCTTTTACCCCTTAGCCGATCTGTGTAGTAAACTTGTCGCCCTTTAACCGATCAGCTTTTCCTTAGCCGATCTCTTAACCGACTTACAAACTTTTTTTGTAAATCCACGTCAGTTAACCGATCTATCTAGTAAATCTGTCGCCATTTAACCGATCTGATCAAATTCTTACCCGATTTTTTCTTGTTTTTTTTGAAAATGAACTAATCACTAAACCTCTCTAAAAAGGTGGCCGCCAGACCTTTACAAAGTCTTTTTACACTTAACCCTAGTATGATTAGATCCTGGGGGGGGGAGTAGGGGGGAGAAAATAACGGTTCATCAAAAATTAAATTTTACACACTAAAACAAAATATTTTCTTGAATAATATTAAATAAAAAATTCTCGATTTACAGATATTGTTTTTCAAATATTAAAGAAGGGATTCAGTGAACACAATTTTTTTTAGCAGAATTCATATTTGAGGCAAAAAAATTTAAATATATTTATCAATATGCAAAAATACTTTTCGTATAGAGAAAAAATTATCTGCGAAACAGTTTTTAAAATTTTCAATTTTTTTTGTTGTCAAAGATACATAAATTATACAAAAAATAAATAATATGAAGTTATTCTATAATGTTTTGAAGCTGATTAAAACCTAAGACAATCGCAATCCGTGGCGCAACTATAAGGGGGGGGGGGGGGCGAATTAAGTTTTGGCATCCCTCTCAGGACTCTCAGCATATTTAATCCCCCCCCCTTTACTTGACTCCAGCATGATGCTACGTGATATATGGCAGGGGCTACTGCATTTTTTAATAGTTTTGACACTTTCCCAACATTTTTAAATTATGAAAGCATTTTTATACACTCGGCATGTGTAAACTTTGATGTTAAATAAGTTTTAAAATGTAGTAATACTAGAAAAACTGTAAATAACAATATTCCTGATCGAATGTCGTCTTCCTCGCAAAGAATTTAAAACCAGATATTTTAACTTCTATCCCTTGCACATATAAAATTTATGTAACGATAATTCGTAATATCAAAATATGTATAGGAATCTATAAAAAGATTTTGTTCAATTTGTGTTTTCAAGCCGAAATACAGTACCCCGGCCCTTTTTTCACGCCCGGGCCAAATATCACGTCACATGTCCTGCAGAAAGAGTAAGGTACCACTTTTCCTAAACTTCATTTCATTTAACTTTCTTGTCCTAGCCGCAGTGGCGCTCGATCCTCTGGTCTATTCTAACCAATTATTGCCATAGTGATCTTTTTTGTAACACTGTCTATTGAGAATCTTTAACGAGAATCTTTTTTTATTCAGAATCTTTTAACGAGTATAAAATTTTTACTATTTACATGGTACACCGGGTCACCAACAAAGAATGAGATATGCCGTTATTGCCAATAGTTTAGATGGAATACACCTTTCAGGGAAATAAGAATTTAAGAAGACTGAGTAAATTCTGAACAGTCGTCTTTGATGACTCGTCCATTTTAGGCAACCCTGAATCATTTATTAAGATTCAGCCAGTAAAGAAATAACTTATTACAGATAGCTCACTTTTTCTAGAAAATTTTTGCAAAATTCTTCAAATTTTTCTCGAAAATTGCTTCAGAATAATGAAATTAACTAACAACCAAAATTACTACACTACAATGGAGAAGAGTGTCCTAATACAACTTGTTTCGGCAAATTTTTATTTTCTTTCAAAATTATATTAACTGTAAATTAATTAATTGTAAAAAAAACTCAAATAACCTAATGTTTTCTTTTTCCACAAACCAACAAAAAACATTAAAAAAATTTTTTTATTAAACCTTTACAAGTTTACATGAAATAAATTAATATCTTGACAATATGGCAGAGGGTTGGATTATACTCCTTTGCGTGATCCTCTAAACAATATGTTGACAATATGGCAGAGGGTTGGATTATACTCCTTTGCATGACCCTCTAAACAATATGTTGACAATATTGCAGAGGGTTGGATTATACTCCTTTGCATGATCCTCTAAACAATATGTTGACAATATGTTGACAATATACTCCTTTGCATGATCCTCTAAACAATATGTTGACAATATGTTGACAATATTGCAGAGGGTTGGATTATACTCCTTTGCATGATCCTCTAAACAATATGTTGACAATATGTTGACAATATGTTGACAATATTGCAGAGGGTTGGATTATACTCCTTTGCATGATCCTCTAAACAATATGTTAACAATATGTTGACAATATGGCAGAGGGTTGGATTATACTCCTTTGCATGATCCTCTAAACAATATGTTAACAATATGTTGACAATATGACAGAGGGTTAGATTATACTCCCTTGCTAGAACTATGATCTCAAGTATACCCTGAGAGAATTGGTTTCTATCTTGGTGAAGAGGGTTTAAAGCTGACTCTGATTGAGTAAAGATATATTGTTGAACCTTGCTCTGCTCCTGTATAGACTGATAATTGGAGTAAAGACTAGAAACCAACCTAACCGCATCCTCAGCTCTATTTCTGTCGTTTCCGTTTTCTGGAGAGGGTTGGGGTTCCGGCTGGATTTGGGACTGCTCCAGTATCCGTCGTTGGGACTGGAGCTTTCGCACCAAGGAGCTTCTCCAGGACTCCAGTAACTTTAACCCTCTCAACTTAAAAAAATAAACAAATTAAAAAAAGGGGGGGGCGACTTTTTGACACAAAATTTAGCAGAGGCTTGTTTTAAAAAGTAACAAAGAAGGCTGAAATTTTGCCAACAGTTCCCGACTATAGTAATTTACACAGATCACAAAAAAATATAAAAATATTAAATACATCGAAAGAATTTATGAAATGTCGTCTTGACAATTATTCAATGGGTTTTATACTATTTTACGTACATCTCAGTATTTGCAAAAATAAATAAATAGCCATGAATATGCGTTTTAAAGAACTCCATGCAATCAATTAATTAAACAACTAAATATCTACAACATTCCATTATCAAAAAGTGAAGAATGCGACATTTGATAAATTCTTGCGATGAATTCAATATTTAGGGTTAAACAGTATACAAGTCCAATTTTAATAGATTTAATACAGTCGCCGTTGTATATATAAATACAATAAAGACAACTTTCTATTTTAATTTTGATTTCTATAAAGCTTTCAAACAGCAGAAAGAGTCAAACAATTGAAGAAAGAGAAAATGTCTTTTAACAGAGCGTCTCAATTTATTTACTTGCAAACTAGATAATAGAATAGATTGAAGGGAGCAGAGTCACATTTCTAGATAACAGAATAGGTTGAAGGGAGCAGGGTCACATTTGTAGATAATAGAATAGATGGAAGGGAGCAGAATCACATTTCTAGATAATAGAATAGATAGAAGGGCGCAGGATCACATTTCTAGATAATAGAATCGATAGAAGGGAGCAAGGTCACATTTCTAGATAATAGAATAAATAGAAGGGAGCAGGGTCACATTTCTAGATAATAGAATAGATTGAAGAAAGCAGGGTCACATTTATAGAAAATAGAATAGATTGAAGGAAGCAAGGTCACATTTCTAGATAATAGAATAGATATTAGGGAGCAGGGTCACATTTCTAGATAAAAGAATAGATTGAACGGAGCAGGATCACATTTCTAGATAATAGAATATAAAGAAGGGAACAGGGTCCATTTCTAGAAAATAGAATAAATTGAAGGGAGCAGGGTCCATTTCTAGATAATAGAATAGATTGAAGGGAGCAGGGTCACATTTCTAGATGATATAATAGATTGAAGGGAGCAGGATCACATTTCTTGATAATAGAATAGATTGAAGGGAGCAAGGTAACATGTCTAGATAATAGAATAGATAAAAGGGAGCAGGGTCACATTTCTAGATAATAAAATAGATAGAAGGGAGCAGGGTCACATTTCTTGATAATAGAATAGATTGAAGGGAGCAGGGTCACATTTCTAGATAATAGAATAGGTTGAAGGGAGCAGGGTCACATTTCTAGATAATAGAATAGATAGAAGGGAGCAGAGTCACATTTCTAGATAAAAGAATAAATAGAAGGGAGTAGGGTCACATTTCTAGATAATAGAATAGGTTGAAGGGAGCAGGGTCACATTTCTAGATAATAGAATAGATAGAAGGGAGCAGGGTCAAATTTCTAGATAATAGAATAGGTTGAAGGGAGCAGGGTCACATTTATAGATAATAGAATAGATAGAAGGGAGCAGGGTCACATTTCTAGATAATAGAATAGACAGAAGGGAGCAGGGTCACATTTATAGATAGTGAAATAGATAGAAGGGAGCAGGGTCACATTTCTTGATAAGAAAATAGATTGAAGGGAGCAGGGTCACATTTCTTGATAATAGAATAGATTGAAGGGAACAGGATCACATTTCTAGATAATAGAATAGATAGAAGGGAGCAGGGTCACATTTCTAGATAATAGAATAGATAGAAGGGAGCATGGTCACTTTTTTAGATAATAGAATAGATTGAAGGGAGCAGGGTCACATTTCTAGATAATAAAATAGATTGAAGGGAGCAGGATCACATTTCTAGATAAAAGAATAGATTGAAGGGAGCAGGATCACATTTCTAGATAATAGAATAGATTGAAGGGAGCAGGATCACATTTCTAGATAATAGAATAGATAGAAGGCAGCAGGGTCACATTTCTAGAAAATAGAATAGATATTAGGGAGCAGGGTCACATTTCTAGATAATAGAATAGATTGAAGGGAGCAGGATCACATTTCTAAATAATAGAATAGATTGAAGGAAGCAAGGTCACATTTCTAGATAATAGAATAGATTAAAGGGAGCAGGGTAACATTTCTAGATGATAGAATAGATTGAAGGGAGTAGGGTCACATTTCTAGATAATAGAATAGATAGAAGGCAGCAGGGTCACATTTCTATATAATAGAATAGATAGAAGGGAACAGGGTCACATTTCTAGATAATAGAATAGATTGAAGGGAGCAGGGTCACATTTATAGATAATAGAATAGATAGAAGGGAACAGGATCACATTTCTAGATTACAGAATAGATAGAAGAGAACAGGATCGCAATTCTAGATAAAAGAATAGATTCCAGAAATGTGACCCTGTTCCCTTCAATCTATTCTATTATCTAGAA
This sequence comes from Eurytemora carolleeae, assembly GCF_000591075.1. Taxonomy (NCBI): domain Eukaryota; kingdom Metazoa; phylum Arthropoda; class Copepoda; order Calanoida; family Temoridae; genus Eurytemora; species Eurytemora carolleeae. The sequence continues at coordinate 50,627 of NW_019396331.1, read as the reverse complement.
ATGTGTCCCTGCTCCCTTCTATCTATTATATTATCTAGAAATGTGACCCTGTTCCCTTCTATTTATTCTATTATCTAGGAATGTGACCCTGCTGCCTTCCATCTTTTCTATTATCTAGAAATGTGATCCTGCTCTTTTCTATCTATTCTATTATCTAGAAATGTGATCCTGCTTCATTCAATCTATTCTATTATCTAGAAATGTGACCCTCCTTCCTAATATCTATTATATTATCTACAAATGTGACCCTGCTCCCTAATATCTACTCTATTATCTAGAAATGTGACCCTGCTCCCTTCTATCTATTCTATTATCTAGAAATGTGATCCTTCTCCCTTCAATCTTTTCTATTATCTAGAAATGTGACCCTGCTCCCTTCTATCTATTCTTTTATCTAGAAATGTGATCCTTCTTCCTTCAATCTATTCTATTATCTACCAATGTGACCCTGCTCCTTTCAATCTATTCTTTTATCTAGAAATGTGATCCTTCTCCCTTAAATCTATTCTATTATCTAGAAATGTGACCCTGCTCCCTTGAATCTATTATATTATCTAGAATTGTGACCCTGCTCCCTTCAATCTATTATATTATCTAGAAATGTGACCCTGTTCCCTTCTATTTATTCTATTATCTAAGAATGTGACCCTGCTGCCTTCCATCTATTCTATTATCTAGAAACGTGACCCTGCTCCCTAATATCTATTCTATTATCTAGAAATGTAACCCTGCTCCCTAATATTTATTCTATTATCTAGAAATGTGATCCTGCTCCCTTCAATCTATTCAATTATCTAGAAATGTGACCCTGCTTCCTAATATCTATTCTATTATCTAGAAATGTGACCCTGCTCCCTTCAATCTATTCTATTATCTAGAAATGTGACCCTGCTCCCTAATATCTATTCTATTATCTAGAAATGTGACCCTGCTCCATAAAATCAATTCTATTATCAAGAAATGTGATTCTTCACCCTTCAATCTATTCTATTATCTAGAAATGTGATTCTTCACCCTTCAATCTATTCTATTATCTAGAAATGTGACCGTGCTCCCTTCTATCTATTCTATTAAGTAGAAATGTGACCCTACTTCCTAATATCTATTCTATTATATAGAAATGAGACCCTGCTCCCTAATATCTATTCTTTTATCTAGAAATGTGACCCTGCTCCCTTCAATCTATTCTATTATCTAAAAATGTGACCCTGCTCCTTTCAATCTATTATATTATCTAGAAATGTGATCCTTCTCCCTTTAATCTATTCTATAATCTAGAAATGTGACTCTGCTCCCTTCAATCTATTCTATAATCTAGAAATGTGACTCTGCTCCCTTCAATCTATTCTATTATCTAGAAATGTGACCCTGCTCCCTTCTATCTATTCTATTATCTAGAAATGTGATCCTTCTCCCTTATATCTTTTCTATTATCTAGAAATGTGATCCTGCTCTTCTATCTATTCTATTATCTAGAAATGTGATCCTGCTCCCTTCTATCTTTTCTATTATATAGAACTGTGAACCTCCTCCCAAATATCTATTCTATTATCTAGAAATGTGACCCTGCTCCCTAATATATATTCTTTTATCTAGAAATGTGACCCTGCTTCCTAATATCTATTCTATTATCTAGAAATGTGACCCTGCTCCCTTTAATCTATTCTATCATCTAGAAATGTGACCTTGCTCCCTTCAATTTATTCTATTTTCTAGAAATGTGATCCTGCTCCCTTCTATCTATTCTATTATCTAGAAATGTGACCCTCCTCCCTAATATCTATTCTATAATCTAGAAATGTGACCCTTCTCCCTAATATCTATTCTTTTATCTAGAAATGTGACCCTTTTCCCTAATATCTATTCTATTATCTAGAAATGTGACCCTACTCCCTAATATCTATTCTATTATATAGAAATGTGACCCTGCTCCCATCAATCTATTCTATTATCTAGAAATGTGACCCTGCTCCCTTCAATCTATTCTATTATCTAGAAATGTGACCCTGCTCCCTTCAATCTATTCTATTATCTAGAAATGTGACCCAGCTCCCTTCAATCTATTCTATTATCTAGAAATGTGACCTTGCTCCCTTCATACTATTCTATTATCTAGAAATGTGACCTTGCTTCCTTCAATTTATATAAAAACTTACCACTGGTTTCAGCAATCTCTCCTCCTCCAACTGGGGCTGCTAGTTGAGTAGATCTATTTCATCCTCCAACTGGGTCTGCTAGTAGAGTAGATCCTTTTCCTCCAACTGGGCCTGCTAGTAGAGTATTTTTATCTCCTGCAACCGGGGCTGCTAGTAGAGTAGATCTATCTCCTCCTCCAACTGGGTCTGCTAGTAGAGTAGATCCTTCTCCTCCTTCAACTGGGCCTGCTAGTACAGTAGATATATCTCCTCCATCTGGGTCTGCTAGTACAGTAGATCCTTCTCCTCCAACTGGGACTGCTAGTAGAGTAGATCTATCTCCTCCTCCAACTAGGTCTGCTAGTAGAATAGATCTATCTTCACCTCAACAGGGCCTGCTAGTTGATTAAATCTATCGTCTGATGCAACTGAGCCTGCTAGAAGAGTAATCTCCTTCACCAACTGGACCTCCTAGCATAGTAGATAATCTACCTCCTGATTCTGAACCCGTAAAGTATCCATCTCCTGTGTCAAAAGTTGCTAAGTATTCATCGCATGTTTCAAAAGTTGCAGTGTTATCATCTCCTTTTTCATAAGCAACACTGTATCTATCCATCTCTTGTTCCAGAAGTAGCAGAGTAGCTATATTCTCGTCCGTAAATCCAATAGAATCCAACTGTGATGTCATGTCATGTGGATGTATGTTAATTTGGTTGCTTGGTTCATGGTCAGATTCTGTTTCTAGATTGCAACAGGCTTCTTCTAACTGGTCGAATTCATCAAAACGCTCAATCTTAAAAATATGATCTATTATAATACTTTTTAACCACAAACATCTCGTCCGTTGCACCCAAACTCGTCCCCTGCGCCCCAGTCTCGTCCCCTGCGCCCAAGAATTCTGCCCTGCGCCCCAGACTGGTCCCCTGTGCCCCAGAGTGGTCCTCTGCGCCCCAGACTCGTCCCCTCTGCCCCAGATTCGTCCCCTGAGCCCAAGACTCGTCCCCTACTCCCCAGACTCGTCCCCTACTCCCGAGACTCGTCCCCTACTTNCATTCAATAAATTTGCCTACTTGAATAAATAGTTCAACCCCGCCAAAAAATAGCTCACAAAAGCTAAAATATAGTTCAAATGTGCAAAAATATAGTTCAAATGTGCAAAAATATAGTTCAAATGAGCAAAAATATAGTTCAAGTGAGTAAAAAATTAGTTCATATGATCAATAGTTAAAACGGCAGTAGTTCAAATGCGGATCCACCGTTTGTGGAGTAGGGGACTTTAATTCACTTCAATTTATATAGAATAATATGAAGGTAAAAATGTGTCTTACCTTATTTACTTGATTAGAGATTAATTCAGATTCTTGATTACAGATTAAGCCAAGGAGCTCAGGTTCTTGATTACATACAAATCCAGGGAGCTGAGATTCTTGATCCAACCTAGAAAGAGGAGTTCAAATGTGGTGTCCAATAATCTTTTGAAAATCTGTGTTGTGCTTGTGGGGGTTGGGGGTTGGAAGGTTTTAAAAAAAATATCGACTTCTGCGAGTTATTTGTTAAAAATGAAAAGTTCTTCTCTTACCCTTTAGAGACTAGTTTTCTCCCACAGTTCTCAAGTTCAGCAAATAAGGTCGTCTTACTAACTGGGACTGGGTTGACTAGTAGTTGTAGTCTACGTTTCTCAATCTTCTTTGAATTATGGTCAGGTACATTATAAAAGTTTTCCTTCTGTGTGTCGTCTTTTTCTACTTGAAAAGTGTTTAAGTTCTTCTCGGAAGAGTTTTCATTTATCATTCGTCCTACTGGTATAGCGTTTTTCTTCCCTGATTTATCTGCAGTTAGTGCAGGAAGAGGATTTAACTTCTTTCCGTTGTCTGATAATTTAGATAAAGCAGTTCTGGCCTTCTTTGAAGGAAGGTCTGGCACAACATTTGCCTGGTTTTCAAACAGAGCCCGCTTTACTCGAGCTTTCTTCCTCGACTTCTATAAAAGAAAAATGGAGATAAAATTCAAGCACAAGGCTAAGAATGAAACATGTACGCCTGAACAAAATCAAGACTAATTAAATGCGAGATCGGCTAAGGAAAAGCTGGTCGGTTAAAGGGAGACAAGTTTACTACACAGATTGTGGGGTAATAGATTTAGGGGTGTTTGTTTTTCAGGTCACTTTTAGTACAGAGATGCAAGGTCGCCAAAAAGTTGCAAAATTTTACAAGATTTTTAAAAATAATCGTTTGAAAATTTTGAAATTTTTTTTTCAGGGCACGTCAATTGATTGAAATTGAACCTTTTCCGTTTTTTTTTTCACAAAAATTGTTATTATGATTACTAACCTGTACAATATGAAATGGTTAGCCAATGTTAGTAATCATAATACAACTAGACCGTTTCTTCTAGTAACAGGTTAGTAATCATAATACAACTACACCATTTCTTCCAGTAAAGTTTAGTAATCATAATACAACTAGACAATTTCTTCTTGTATACAGGTAATCATAATACAACTGACAATTTCTTATTGTACAGGTTAGTAATCATAATACAACTTTTTTGTGTATATTTTAGACATGTTTATCGCTATAATACTGATATGCATGTTGATAACTAAACTAAGGATGGTCATATTACAATTTTTGTGAAAAAAGAAAAAAGGTAAAATTTCAATCAATTGGTGCACCCTGAAAAAAAATTTAAAAATTGTTTTAAAATTATTTTTGAAAATTTTTGATTTCCTGAAAAAAATAGTAGCTCATGGCTGCCGGAAGACAAAAAAGCTAATATGTGGCATGGAAGGGGAAATATTGGTGGCTCATGGCCGCATGCCTTCCCCTGGTCACACTATACGCCAAAATGTGTATAAACTTTTCAGCGTTGCTCATTTTTCATTTGCACGGTTAAGAAAAATATCTTCTATCTAGCCATGATTGATTTAAAAAAGAATACACTGTAGCAATTGGAATTTTTACAAGTACATCCATAAAACAGGAGTTCTCAAAAAAAAACGTTGTTTTGTTAACTTTTCTCAATGATCTAACTTATTATATCTTTAAAACCCTTCCAACCTTTTATCAAATACATTTAAACTTCATGATTTTATTCTGGCCCACCATATAAAACAATACTTTTTTGTATTGAATTATGATACAAAAATACCATCAGAATTGCAATGAAAGATTGAAAAAAATGCACTCAACAGATTTACTCTTACGGGCAGGAGGACTTTTTAACTACAAAAGGATGACATATTTCCTTAATTAATTGTGAGAAAGAATCATTCAGTACTTACAAGTATCTTCAGTGGAGTATTGGGAGACTGCTTCAGACGTGTTCCACTGTGAACTGGCGATTCCTAAATATTGACACATTTTCAAATAAGTTTAGGAAAATAAATGTTACAACATGAGTAAGAGCGCAATTTAAGCGTCACTTTTCGCATTTTTACGTAAATTTTGCGTAGAGGTTTTGGCTCTTTTTACGTCATGAAAGACGTAAAATTGCACACTTAGCTACGCAAATTTATTGGTTTTAGTAGACGTAAAATTTACTTAATAATATTATACAAATTTACGTCGAAAATGCACATTATTATTTTCTCAATAACCAAAAATTATGCAATATTTGATGCATGCAGATAGGCCATCCATCCCTGAGTACCGGTTTAGTACTCTCTCTGAACTGTTTCCATTCATCCAGAATACACGTTCAACATAGAAATTATAGCGTCTAGCTATATACTTGTATGAGAGTTATAAAACTTATATAAAACTTTTTGATATAAAATTCAGTGCATTTTCCTAATAAAAATGTTTTATTCAAAAAAATTTAAAATAATTTAAAACCCAAATCTTGACTTCTAAATGATATATTTTTAGTAAAATATTTAATCTGATCCTTATTACTTTTTTTAAATTTTACGTGAAACAAATAGAGACACCTAGCGGTGAAATTTGGTACTAAAAACCAGTGTGCTATATAGCACTGTAAATTCTCTGCCCAATTATTCCCCCCCTTCTCACCCTTATCTACATATCACACGGCTTTCTACATAATATAACATTGCTGCACTCTGCACATGCACACACACCTGGGCCACTCAATTCTTCAATATTTAAAACACTCAAAACATATGCGTAAAAAGAGCGCAATTTATACGCAATTTTAATGCTAACAAAGACAACTTAAATTCTTTTTGAAAGTTTATTTTTTCAATTTTTTTGGAAAATGCTATATATGCCGTATCGGAAATTATAGATATTTCACAAATAATTTAGATTTAGAGTTTTAGGGAATTACGCAAATTGAGCGTATTTTTACGCAATTTGTATACCTGAAATAAAATGATACACATCTCCACAAATTCATGATATTTTTACTTAAAGCTGGGTTATAAAAAATTTTCTTTAGAAAAATTAGATATTTACACTAATTTGAAATCTAGTCTTACGCAAATTTGCGTTTTAATTGCGTAATTGGAGCCAAAATAATATGCGTTTACGTTGCTTACGCAATTTGGAAAGCTGGGGGGGTGAATTTGTTCTCTAGGACAGACTCAGTCGGCTTTAGATAAAAAATAGGGAGGAAAATACTGGCCTAACAACGCTAGAAAACATTTCCTCTATAGTCTGAAATTAATTCCCTTCAGGTTTAACTGATACATATTTTTAATTACGTTTTAATTACTTTCAGGCTTCGAAAACCGAAATTTTAACCCGTTGGGGATTTTGTTTGGGGAGAGTCTGGACTGAGTTGGAAGAACTTTGGATCGGATCGAGGATGTGCAGTACGAGGTGTACCTGCTCAACCCCACATAACCAACCGACGTCGACTAGACGTCAGAGCGACGTCGTCTTTGGTCGGGCCGACGTCAACCCGACGTCGATCTGAAGTCGATTTAAAGTCGTTTAGACGTCGCCTTGACGCAAAACGCACCGTTTTCGACCTTGTAGCGACGTCAACTTGACGTCTCAGCGACCTCTTTTCGACCAACCAAACCTATACTGGCGTCGTCCCCCGTCTATAACCGACCTGGTACGACCTCTCATGACCAACTGTCGACCTACTACAACCTCTAACGACCTACACAGCGACCTCTCTACGACCAAACAAAGCTATCTGACATCGTCCTCCGTCTATGATCGACCTTCTACTACCTACTGGCAACCTACAACAACCTCCAACAACCTCCACAGCGACCTCTCTACGACCAAACAAACCTATCCTGGCGTCGTCCTTTGACCTTGATCAACCTTCCACGACCTACTGTCAACCTACTACAACTTCCTCTAGACCTACTACAGCTTTCTTTTGACCTAATACAATTTCCTTTGGACACAACTTTCTTTCAACCAACTTATAAAAGTACAATGAATATACCCATCAATCAATTGCAACTATAAACAAACCTTCAGTTAAAAAAAATGTTGTTGCTTTAAAATATTTTATATTAAAATAACTTAAATTGATTAGAAACAAACGTAATTCAAACACAAATTAAAACTCGATATAAATTATTTTTCACTTGGTTTCTTTTGTTACAGAATCTTGCTTCTATGAGTCTATTGAGATTTAATATCTTTTGAAGATTTCTTTTCTAATCACTGCACACATTCATCGATTCAGCCTGCTTATAAAAAGTCTCTTCAATAGATGTTAACTTTGGTACTTAAGAAGAATTAGCAAAATTCTCATAGATTTTTGCTTGATAGCGTGAGGCCTCTAGATCAGTGTGAACACTGAACAACAGTATTATTCATAGACGGCAATGTTATCTGAACTTCATTCTGTATTCTGACTCCAAATTTCCCAGTTCTGTCTGAAATTAAAAATCGATGAAAAAATAGAAAAGAAAAGATGGATGAAAGAAAAGAAAGAAAAATATTTAGAAGAGGAAAGAAGAACTGAACCACAACTTTTTCAAAAAAATTTTGAAAAAATAGTTTTATTAAATAACGAACAATTTTATTGAACAAAGTATTTTACTGAACAAGCAATTTTAATGAAAGCGCAACGTTCAGTTTAACAACTAACCCAATAAATTGTGAAAACAAATTGATTTAATTTTTATGGATTGATTTAAAAGATTAACAAAATGGCTTGTTCATGAATGATGAATGAACAAAATTACAAGTTGAACAACCCCATCTCTATCTATAACTGATATATTCATCAAAAAAGACTTTTAAAGGGACTGTACAAGTAAATTCAAGTGACCCTTTATCTGATCAATAATGTGGAAGATTGTTATTTTCAAGTAAAAGTTGAATTCACAAAATTTCCCAGTATTGAAATCTGCAAGTCACTTTAAGAGAGAGACCACAATTGAAAATAATTAATTTTCAAAGAGGATTTAATTAAAAGAGTCGCTTGAAATTATGCCTACATTCCCTTTAAATAAATAAAAAAATATTTCAAGCCAAGTTTATTTTGAAATTAACGAAAAGAAGCAAATGCATTCCACCATTTAAAATGTTTAAAATTAAGAAATTTTCCAAGAAATTTGGCAATTTAAGAAAATCTTTGCAGTATGAAGTTTTCCAAGAAATTAGTCCACCATTTTAATTAAAAGAAAATAACATTAGCTATTTTTAATATTTCTAGATATAAATCTGCCATATTTTAATTGAAAAATGTCAGCCTACCTGGAAAGGTATGAGAGGAATCTCTCGATCTCCGGCCCTGGTGACCTTCAGCTTGTCCTCCTCAGACAACTCATGATCAACACTCAGGATAGCGATCATGTCCTGGAGACTTGTTGTCCTGAAGAATTTTCTCAACTTCTTGAGCAACTCCTGTTGTGTCCATGCATACATTCGGGTAGATTCCTCTCTCGGAACATCTGAACAATAATTATTTTAAAATCAAAATTTAAACATGTTTTCCAGGTTGTTTTTCTTCCCTACAATTTGTAAAGTTTAGACACTTGCAGATAGGGATGTTAACGTTTTCTTTTTTTTGAAAATCGATCGTTTCGTTATGAAAACGACGACGAAAAATCGAAAATAAAATTATAAAAATTTGGTGTTTCATTAACGATCGTTAACGACAACCCTTCGTTAGCAATAGTTTATGACGACCCCTTCGTTAACAATCGTTAACAAAGAGAGCTGAAACCTACCTGAAGGGCTTCTGTACTTCTCATTGCAGAGTAGTTTTAAAGAAAATATCAAGAAGTTTAAACTTCCCTACAACTGTTAAACTTCATGTAAGAATACATTCAATAAATTTGCATGTAATTTTTTTCTAAAAACGACCGTTTTTATAAAGTTTGTCGTTTCGTTTACGATCGTTAAAGAAAACCCTTCATTAACAATCGTTAATGACGACTCTTCGTTAACTATCTTTTACTACTACCCTTCATTAACGATCGCTAGCGATGATCCTTCATTAACGATCGATAACATAATTGTCAATGAAATTTTTTTTCAAAAACAATCGTTTTTTAAAAACAATTGTATTAACAACCCTACTTGCAGAAGATATAAGCAAAAAACAACATGAAAACCAACCTTAACCAATTGTTTTTAATCATTTTATGTTTTTTTTATTTTTTAAACTTTAAAGATTAAGAATTTTAATTTTTTTTAATTGTTTAGGATTAAGATATTTGGGGTCCATCTTAGAATATGAATTTTGGGGTCTTGTTTGGGGTGGGGTGATGAGTGACACAATTTTACTTAAATTAACGGAAAAAATATTTTTATCAATTTTGAGAAGAGAAATGCTCTTTTTGATAAACCTCAAATTCGAAATAATAGTTTAAAATGTCCTTCTGGTCCCGACTTCATATAACCTATAAATTTACTTAAGAATGACCTTGCAAAATGATGCGACCTGAAATGACTTAACCTGACCAAAAATAACCTTATAGATTAAGGTCATTTAAGGTCGGTTAAGGTCATCTGACCTAGCTCAACCTAAAATGACCTTAATCAATGTCGCCTAAGGTCGTTTAAGGTTGGATAAGGTCATCCGACCTAGCTCAACCTAATTCAGACCTAAAACAACCTAGATTTAAGGTCGGTTTAGGTGGGTGGTTTGCAGGGTGTGTATAACTAGGAAAATTAACCAATTTCAATAGCGTAAGCTTTAGTAAGTTGGAAAAAGTGTAAGGAAGAGCTAATCCCTGGTGTGGATTGTCAGCATGGTTGATTACTGTGACACGGCTTACACTACTGAAGTATGTGAGATGTTATGTACAGCGTAAGCTGTGTATAACTAGGGGAAATCAACCCATTTCAGTAGCATAGGCTATTGGTTAAGTAGGAAAAAGTGTGGGAAAGAGCTCTTTCCTCATTAAGCATAAGCTGTGGTTTGCCAGTATATTCATACTTGTATGGCTTGTACTGTAGCATAAGCTGAATTTGTCTTGAATCAAACGTTGTAAATAAGAATGATCTTGACATCATATTATATTTTAATTTAGCCACTTGGTTGGTTATGTGTAAAAGACAAGGGTTGGTTGTTTGAATGAGCGTTGACTGACAAGCTCTGATAACTGATTGATCAGTTGCTTGATTGATTGGTGTAATGGGGGAAAACCTTGACCAGTAGACGCCATCATTAAAATATTAGTAAGAGGGGGAAAAGTAGGCGGTAAAGAATTGTTGTTGGGAAGATAGGAAGAGCGCGATTTAAAGTGTAAAATATTGGTAAAAATATGTGCATTTTACACATTCTCTAGATGAGAAAGATAGATTTAGATGTGTGAGAACATCTTAGTTGAGAAACTAGACGTTTCTTATACATTCTCTAGAAGAGAAAGCATGATTCAGATGTGTTAGGACATCAACATTTAGAAACTAGACGTATTAAACTTTCCTATACTTTCTTTAGAAGAGAAAGCATGATTCAGATGTGTTATAACATCAGCGTTGAGAAACTAGACGTTTCTTATATCTTTTTTAGAAGAAAAAGCACAATTCAGATGTGTTAGGACATTGACGTTGAGAAACTATATGTTTCTCATAATCTGTCTACAAGAGAAAGCACGGTTCGGATGTGTTAGGACATCAAGGTAGAGGAACTAGACTTTTCTTATACTTTCTCTAGGGGAGAAAGCACGATTCAGATGTGTTAGCACAACGATTTTGAGAAACTAGAAGTTTCTTTTACTTTCTCTAGAGAGAGAAAGCACAGTTCAGATGTGTGAATAAGTTTTGAGAAACATCAACTGAGAAACTAGGTGTTTATTTCACTTTCTTTAGAAAGCACGGATGGCATGTGTGAAAAATCAAAATTGAGAAACTAGACGTTGCTTATAATTTCTCTACAAGAGAAAAAAAAATAATTCGGATGTGTGACAACATTGATAGAAACTAGACATTTCCTATACAGACAAGAAAACACAATTTGGATGCTTTGAAAGAATCAATAGACATTTCTTATACTTTCTTTAGACAAGAAAGCATGATTCTGATGCTTGGATAGCATCGATAAAAACTAGACATTAGAATGGGGCGCAAATTTTGCTGGGATTGAAAAGGAAAATATATTCAGAAATAAGACCTGATTCACAGGGTGTACCACATCATATTAGAAATGAACGATGAACGATGGTTGGGAGACCTAAGCCCCAAGTTTCTAGAAGAAATTCTGCGCGTATACATTTTCGAAATGTGTACTAATAACATATAATTAGTTGGCTAAAGGTCGCCTCCTCCTAGTGATTCTGCGGAAATTCTGATAAAGTATTGATTGGCATAATTCCGAAAATAGTATTTTTTTTAAAAACCAACATAAGAAAATTAGGTTTAATTCAAAACAATAAGATGCATGAAGAGTCTGAAAGTTTATAAATTAAAAAATGAACTGAAATAACAAGACCAAATCAAAAAGGCAAAGTTAACAACAAAACAAGAAAATAAGAGAATGAGGAAAAAAGGAATAAAAAGAAAGAGGATAGAGGGTGTAAGAACACAAGGAATCGGAAAAAGAAACAAAGATCAGAAGCAAAACCAGAAGAATTGTTTACAAACTGTGATCAAAAAGTATAAAGTTAATGTTAGAATCAAATTCAAAATTTTGATTGAATATGTTTCAGAAAAAATAAGTAAACCCTGCAGATTTTTTCTGCAATGGTTTTGTAGAAACGGCTATAACTGCCAGTTTGCTCACCAGGAAGTTGTTACAGAACGAGATGGAAACATGGGCAGAACGTTTGTAAATACAGATAAATACGACTACAGAAGGAATATAGATGTTCGACAAAGGTATATACGTAAAGGGTTCAATAGAAATAAATATAAAAGTCAAACTGAAAGGGTATTACATGGGTCTATATAAAAATCAATAGGGTTAAATTTAGTGTTTCTTTATTCACTCTTTATTTTTTATTTTTTAACTTAGATTATTTTTACTTTTAAATTTATGTAATTGCTTATTTAACAGTTCGACAACAGTAGATTTTTATTTGTAAGTTTTTAATTTTATTTTAAATTTTAGGTTTTTAGTTTTTCAAATAGATAAATGGTAAAACAAAGTTGATATTAAAAGAAAAAGTCGGAAAGAGGTCAATGTACTTATGTTTTTTGGTTTACAAATGTTGGATGTTTTTAACTTTTAAACGTCAATCTTACAATGTAGGGTTTATTTTGGTTTCAATTGTTGGGTTTTTCATTTTACACTTTAAATATTAATTTTGATTTTCAGGTATGAAATATAAAAACAGAAAAAAGAACATAAGAAAAGTAAAGTTTCCCTAATAGTAGACGGAATAAAAAGGTAAATGTAAGGGTTTTTAAGAAGAAGAATGAAATGACTTTTATAAAAAAGTTAAAGAAGATTGTAGGTAAATAACAAGTCATAGAACTACATCAATAAATTTTAAATAATTAAATAATACATAAGGATTGATTCATGGAATGACCAAAGAGATGGGGGAACCAGAAGAAAAACAGATAAAGGAGAAGAAGAAGAAGTTCATACAACAAACAGAAATATAAAAGAAAGGTGATAATGGGTTTAGAAAAACACAAATTATATAACACAAGTTTTAAAACAAGATTATTAAATTAGATAAGTTCATATACTAAAATAACTTGATTAGGTCAAATGAATCCAAAGAGTGGGGAAGAGAAAGAAGCTTTAAAGACAGGAAGGTAGACGAGAGGAGAAGAAATGAAGGAGGAGAAGAAGCTTTTATCAGGAACTCAAGAGAAAGGTTAATTCAATTAAACTGTAATAAAGAAAATGTTAAAATGGAAAACAGATAAGTAATTTTTAATAAAAGAGTGTTCCATGTTAAAGTTTAGACTAGAAAACTGATTTAAATCTATACAAATTAATAAGGAATAAAGTGCAATATTCAGAGATGCTATGGTTATGTGCCTAGTAATAATATGGACGGAAAAAGAGAAATAAACTTAATTGTTTAGAAGTAATAATTCAATTTTGAAATTCATAATATTTATTTTAACTAGGATGGAGAAACTTAAAACGAGAGACAATACAACAAGCAATTGGGATTCAAACATCAGCACGAGGGAGCTTGGACTGAGGAAGAACCAAGATTACAAAGAACAAAGGAGTTATGAAAAAGGAATCTGGAATTCAAGTCAAAATGTAAGAAGAGATACCCAGAAAAGTTCGGAACCAAAGGAGGAATCAGGAGAAAGAAAGATCAATACAGGGAGCTTCAAAAATAAGAGAGAGGTAAAGGAGAAAACCAATAAAGAACTTGAAGTAAAGCTGAAAACCTTAGAGAAAGAATTGTTTGAAGAGGATTATGAACTAGAAGAAAGTAAGAAGAAAGGGAAAAAGGTGGAGAAGTATTCATCATCAGGTTCAGATCATTCAGAGAACGCTAAACAAGGAAAGATAAACTGTTTATGTTTATACCAAACTTACGACAATGATATGGTTAAATGTGTAGGATGCACAAACTTCTTGCATGGAATATGTTATGGCCTACCTTTGGAAGCAAAACACACATGTTTCTCATGCTCAAAACCGGGTACAACGTTCGGGAACCCAGAGATAATGGAATACTACAAGAAGAAACACAGAGAACGTCACGATAAACAATCTTTTGTGTTTAAGCTGAACAAGAGAAGGGTTCTAAAATCGATCCTAAATCAAGAGTTTCTGTTGTGCCAGCCAGGAACAGAACCTACAATCGAATTCCTTAAAATTCGATTCGGGTTTTCTAGCTCCTATGCTTCCCGAATCTCCCTGCAGATTGTAAATGAAGGATTCATTAAATTCTACAGAGGATTCTCTTTTGACGGTGGTAAGATAATAGAAGCTTTGGGACTTCACTATGTAGACAGCAAGGTAGAAGAAGATGAATTAAGAAGGGAAGAAGAGATGCTGATGCATGAAATCGGCGCATGCCTTAGTAGAGAACCTTATATACCAAGAAGAGATCCCAAAGATGGAAACACGAAAACAAAGGAACCTAAAAGGTTGAGCAGGTTAGAGGAGAAAGGGAAGGGGCCAAACAAAGGAAAAGGGAAGAGGAAAATAGAGTCAACGGAAGAAGTAGAAGGATCAGGGAAAAAGACGAGGGAAAATTCACCAATTGATGAATTGAGACTTAGTCTAACATCGCCAGAGATGGTTGATATTTCCGAGGAAGAACGTTTAGAAGATGAGAGAAAACACGAAAGCTTCTACAGCAGGTCTGAAACGGAAGATTCTGGTTCAGAAGAGTTAAGAACAGAGAATAGAAAGGATACAGAAGGAATCAGGGTTGAAACGAATGAAGGAGAAGAGGGAAAACTTCAAGATAATGAAAAGGAAGAGAGTACTTCGTCCGGAGGAGAAATCTCAAGGAGCAACGAACTCTCACAAACCCAAACTATGGGAGCAAAGATACACAGGGATAGGGAAGGTAGAAAATATAATAACAAGTTTATATGGCCTTCAAGATTTACACAAAGTGAATCTCTCCAACCCGGATGGGAACCAGAAAGTGTAGCGTTAGTAGGTAAAAAAACTACGAAACCTATATATGGACAGGTGATAAATAAAAGCGAACCAAAACCCAACAAGGATGATTCAGGTAAATGGAATTTCCATTGTGTTCTTGGGATGGATGGATCTTTGTGTCAAGTTTGGGTTTTCGGAAACAAAAAGGATATCCTGGAGATTGAAGGAAAGATTATAGAAGAACAGTACTTTTTGTTCTGGGGAGAATATAAAATACGTGAGAAGTATTCTTTTAAATTTAAATGCACAAACGACTGGGCAATCTACCTAGACAGCAAATGCAGGAGATTTGATACGGTTAAAAAATCCAGAAAATACATAGTTTCTGAAGACTCTAAATCTGAAGAACGGGAGATTTTTGCAGACTGATTTAAACCCCCTTCCAAGAAGGGCAAGAAGCTAAAGAAGATGAGAGAACATAACGCAGCAAGAAAGAAACTTGAGTTACAACCTGGCCAACGGAAGATAACAGAATTCGGAAAACTCTCAGGTGTTTCCAAGAGTTCGGAGGATTCTAGTAAAGAAAGCTCAGCTCTAGAATAGTTAAGTTTTGTTTTAAGCTCTTGAATAGATAAAATTTTGATTAAATTTGCAAAAGCATTGAAATCAAGAGTGCTATCTTTATTATTTTTTAACATGAAAAACGAAAAAATGAAAAAAAAAAACTATAAAATACTGAAAAAAACAAAAAAATTATTTTTTTAAAAAGAAATAAATAAAAAAACAAAAAAATATATTTACAAATTGGAAAAGGAATGTGTCTTTAAGAAGTAAGAGTAATGTTATACTTGTGGAAAAATTTAAGTTTTATAATGTTACTTTCACTACAATATTTAATGAATTTTTATAAAACCGCAATCAGTTATACATGGTTATCTGGATAAAAATTGATGTGTTTATACAAAAACAATAATTCTAAATAGTATGTCTATGCAATTAATGATTTTTCTTTGTGATCAACGTAAATGGAATATGCTGTTTTTACAATAAATTTTTGTTTAACCTTTATTAATTTTACATTGAATAATTTGATCAAGAGAAAATGTTGGGTAAAACTATAATCAAAACTTCACTGGTGTTAAGATAATTAATTGTTGAAACAGTTATATCGATTAAAATTCTTTCTAAAAGAATTTAAAATGTCATATTTAAATTTAGTTCTTAACAAAAATCAATACTGAGTAAATTTTTTTTTATTTTTTCAGAACAATGAATCCAATAGTAAGCATATTATGGATGAAAATTCAAGGGATTGGACTTGTAAACGCAAATACAGGGAGAATGATAATAGAATTAGCTGGAAAAATAGTAAGAATAATAAATAATGTTTATAAAACAGCCAAGGAATTAATTACTGGAAACAACAGTTTTAAGATATCGTCAGGGATAGATTTTGAACAAGATTGGGTTGTGTTTAAAACCAAAATTAGAGAAAAACTGAGTTTTGAACCTAGAGCGGAGTCTATCTAGCTTAACAAGAAATGGTAACGAAAATGTAATTAAAAACCTGGTAAAAGAGCAAGAACTGAAGTTGTTACAAAATTTATATAAAATGTTGAAAAAGAGACTAGAACAGTTGTTAACAAAGGTAGCCGAAAATGAAAGTATTAAAATTATTGGAAATTTGGAAAAAGAAAATTTCTTTAACATGTCTGAAAAACAAGTCAATAAAGAGGTAACAGAGTATTTAAAGTTGGGGAGGAAATTCACTCCCTTCTGCAAAATAGGGGTGCGAGAAGAACTAAGGAAATTCGAGGAAGAAATCACACAGGTGATTAATAACTTATTCAAGATGGAAGCAAAAAAGATAAATACTAAAAATATTTTTGTCAGGATTAGACTGTTACTTAAATCCAAAACTGTAAAACATTCAAAAGAATCAAAAGAATTATTAAATTCTATTTTGAGAAATTATAAAACAGAACGAATATTTTTTAAAAAATTGTTGCAGCTAAAGAATAAAATGGGGTCTCTTAAAACTGAAAAGCAAATTGTAGACATTTTTAAACCTGGAAAAAGTCAGATAATAGTTGCAAGTGATAAAAATATAGGTTATGTGTGCTTGGATAAGGACGATCTATTATCACAATATTTAAAGATAAATGAGAAACAGCATTTCGGGAAAGCTAACATTACAGAAACTTGGTACATTAAAAATGTTTTAAAATTTCTAAAAGAGGCAAGTCTAAATATACCTTTAGAACTAGAAAATATCGTTAAAAAAAACGATTTTAATTGGATAGAAAAAACAGCTGAAATTGGAACACTGAGATTGATGCCGAAGCTTCAAAAGTTAAAAGAAATTAGTAAAAGTACTGTAGAAAATCTTACGTGCAGAGGAATTAAAAGTTTTATGAAAGATCCAATCAAGAGATTACAAATAACTTTTGACAAAATATATAGTCACTTATTATATTTTGTGGAAAAAGAGTTCTCTAGACTAAATGGAATTCTATCCCCATCTGTTACAGGTATTGATGAAGCAATTGAAAGGATCGAAAAATCAAAAACAGGATTTTGGGGTTTATCTATAGAGATAGAAGGAGACTTCGGGGATTTGTATTCGAATTGCAACAGAAGTTTATTAGAAAACTGTATAAATAAAGCCTGTAAAATTGCGGGTTTAAATTCTGAATCGGTATGTTACATAATTAATTTAATGAGATGCTCAATGAATCATTCGTATTTTAAAGAACCCACAGGAATATTTAAGACTCTATAAGGATTTTCAATGGGAGACAATTCAGCTGCAAGGGGGAGAGAACTTATTTTGAGAAATCACGAACTGGTTATCTTTAAGAAAATATATGAGAAAAAGTAACAAAAATCTTTATCTCGGTATTTAAGATTCAGGGATGATGTATCAGTACATGTTCATGGTGACGAAAAATTGATGTTTAAAATAATTAAGATAATTGTAACAGGATACCCTACAGCAATTCAGTTCAATGTCGAAACAAAAGTTGTTTACGGGAAATTTTTAAATATAAAAATAATTAATTTCCCAGGAGAGAATTACCCATTCACAACAGTACTAAGAAAAGAAAATTCCAAATACGATGTTATCCCTTTTAATTCCAATGTTAGTGATAAATATAAGAAGATGGCAGGATTGTGTTATTTCCGAACAAACAGAACACACACGACCAGTAAAAAAGAATTAGAAAACCAAAATAGAATAGTAGAAAGTTTATTAAGAAAGAAAGGTTTTCCTATTAGATTTATCCAAGATATAAAATTTAAAAACAAAGGAGCAGATCAAGGAAAAGAAAAGAAAAAATTCAGAGGAATAACTGTGTATAACAATGTAAGCCAAAGACATATATTCGTTAAAAATGTTGTTAAAAACTCGATCTTAGACAAAGAAACACACTATCTTCCAGCAGAGGTCCCCGGGAAGAAAATAGAGCAATTTGTATTCACCATTAATAAAATGAATAAACAACTTAATTTTAAATAAACTAAATAAACAAAAGTTTTTTTTTCAAAGAAAAATGTAAAATGAGAAGAGAGTTAAAAGACACTAGGACGGAAAATTAACAACAATGATGTTAACTGGAGCGAGGACGGTGTGGACTGGGCCAAGTCAATTGTATTTAGTTGTATTTAGACAATAAGTTTTTTGGAAAAAGAATTGAAATGCAAGACCCAACATGGGTCCAGTGCCAAAGGGGCACTGGACCCATGTATTTTTACAAAAAGGGTCCAGTGCCCCTTTTACAAAGAGCACATTTACCTTACAGTGGTTGTTGATTTATTTGTTAGTTTCTTGTTTTTTGGATTTATTAATGCAATGCAATGTTTTTGCAGGCGAGTTGGCCCAGACCAGACCATGTCCACTCCAGATCTTGTTCCAACTACTCATCAAAGTGGTTTTTGCTGTTAATGACTTTAGTCTTTCATTTTTTATTTATTTTTTTAGTTTTTATTTTTATTCTTATTTTTTATTTTTCATATATTACGAATTTTCACATTCTTTAAAATTTAATATTCCGAAGTAAACCAGGATTAGAATGATTGTTTTATTTACAATTAATTTATCCCAATAAAAACTAGGATGGCGATTTTAGGTATTAATGTCTGGTATTCAAAAGTTGTGAAATCTAGAATATCCTGGAAAATTGAGTTTATATTGAATTACTATGGTTTTGTGTCATCGATGCTGGATTAGTAGATTCGTGGAACAATCTAAGAGAAATCTTGGATGAATGATGGTTGGGAGACCTAAGCCCCAAGTTTCCAGAAGAAATTCTGTGCCTATACATTTTTCGAAATGTGTACTAATAACACATATCATATTAGATTGGTTCCCACTCAAACTTTCTTGGAGGCTAGTCATGAGTTTAAAGAAATTCATTCTAGATGTCTAAGGTTGTCTTGACAGCTTTTGCACAAAATTACCAGGTTTAAAGATGGGGCACTCTATGTGGTAAAATACTTTTTATCTGCTTGAAACAATCCACAACCCGGACCAGACTGAGGGACGCAAATCAAAATATTTATTTGACCAATGAAAATTTTGTATCAGGAGGTATAGTTAATGATTACAGAGTTTCTCAGGAGAGGAATAAACAAACCTGGACCTAGGGACTTAATTTTAGAAACACAAGTACATTTAGTCAGCTGGCTTGCCAACAGCTATACCAAATATATAGTGCACCGAACAGGGTCAATGTTTGGCAATATTTGTCTGACAATTAAGACAGTACTTTAAAATTTTCAATAGATGAAAGGATTACAGAGAATAAAGCTGTCGGGTAGATTAAAAACACAGAAAGTGAGCGGATTGGAGTCCTGTAGAAACACAATCAAATTTGCAAAATATGATTGATCAACTGACGGACTTTTAAAACCGTCGAGCAAAGATATAAACCATTTACATGGAGACAGGGGACATTGGATTGATTGATCCAGTTAACCTTGTTAACCTTTAGTATTTCTTACCAATCTATACTGAACTATACAGTAACCGGAGGGGCCATGGTAGAAAAGAAACAGCACTCAATTGAATTCCAGACATTCAAAATTCACTAATAAGAGTAGAAAAAAGAATATTTGGTTTGATAGAAACATAATTGGCTGTATTTGTCTACCATCATGAATAATGGACGCCAGTATGAAAATGAAGCTTAAGCAATGATACTGCGTATAATTCTCTACTGTGTACTGTTGTTGTTGTAGCTTTATCCTCGGTCAGGATCTTCGAGTTCTTCCAGTTAAAGGAAATTAGAGGCTTTGATAGGGTGGGTCCATATGCTGGTAGTGGGAAGGCTGGAATCCGTGGTTAACTTCAGATGTTGAAAGGTTCGAAAATGTCCAGAAAAAAGCTCTAAAACAGGTTTATGGATTACAAGAAACCGATTATCTAACAAGGGTAAAAGAACTTGGTCTGACTACACTGGAGGAGAGAAGAAGATACACCGATCTTGTACAAACATACAAAATCATACATGGAATAGATGATGTGGACAGAAAGATTTGGTTTGAGCTGTATGGTGACACTGAAAGGAGAGTAACCAGAACAAGTGAACAGTCCCTTTGTATAGTAGCTTCCAGACCCAATTTGGATATAAGAAAACACTTCTTCTCTAATAGAATAGTTCAGCAGTGGAATGCACTACCTGATAGCATCAAAAATGCAAGAAATGTCAAACAGTTTAAAAACATGTATTTGAGCCAAGTGCCCCTACCCAGATGAAGTAATCTGTCAAACCTCTGCTCTCGGAAATGGTATGGGTCACCAGTAAAGCTGACACTTCTTCCTTGGATCAAAATGGTCCCTTAGAAGTTCCTCTTCAAGTAAACAAGTGGTTGGATTTGTTTGGCAATTAAACAGTTGGGTTGTATCATGAGGTGTGGTTTGACATTTGGGACATTTATTTTCAATTTTATCATCTGATCAGTTGAGGTAGGAATTAAGGAGTCTTGAGAAGCCACTCCTGAGTTAGGAGAGTCTTGATCTGGCAATTCTTGTGAGTTTAATTTCATCAGGATTGATTGGAGGAGGGGGGTTATAATCCTGGACGAGAACAGTATCTGCAGATTATTGTTGAATGGTTTTCCAACCTGTTTCTGTTTGTATGTCTTTGAGGACTCTTTTTTAATCTTGTTTGGTTGGCTCTTGTTCTCCAAATCTGCTAATCTATACCTGCTACAAATGCTGTAGAAACGAACTTCTATTTGTCACAAAATTCACAATTTACTGACATTGAGTTTTCCGAAAACATCAATTAATTCCGTAAAAATCAAAATTTTCAAAAATATTATTTTTTCAAATATTTGGGTATTATATCTTACAGATCAATTCTTTTGAAAAAAATTATAATATTTGAAAATTCTAGCCATCCAAGGTCAAAAAGTGGCTTTTATTTAAATTTCAGGTGGAGACATCTAGTGGTGAAACTCAGAAGGTTCCAATCCGACCTAATACAACCTAAATCCGACTTAAGGGCTCATGGTTAGGTTGTGACCAGTTAAGACCAGTTTGGTAATCCAACCACGTAAGACCCAATCTGACTAAAAGGTCAAGTTATGAACAGTTAGGACCAGCTAGGTAAAGCAACCAAGTCCAACCTAATCCAATCCAATCTAGTTAAGTCTCTTGACTTAACTCAACCAATCTCAACCAAATCCGACCTAAGTGGATTGGTCAAGTTAAGACTAGTATGAGACCAGTTAGGTAACTCAACCTAACCCGACCTAACCTGACCAAACACAACCTAGGGGGACTAGTCACGTTCCAACCAGTTAGGTCTCCTGACATAACTCAACCAATCACGACCAAATCCGACCTAAGTCGATAGGTCAGGTTAAGACCAGTATGAGACCAGTTAGGTGACTCAACCTAACCCGACCTAACCTGACCAAACAGGACCTAGGGTGACTGGTCATGTTCCGACCAGTTAGGTCTCCCGACATAACTCAACCAATCTTGACCAAATCCAACCTAAGTAGATTGGTCAGGTTAAGACCAGTATGAGACCAGTTAGGTAACTCGACCTAATCCGACCTAACCTGACCAAACATGACTTAAAAGAACTGGTCATGTTCCGACCATTTAGGTCTCCTGACATAACTCAACCAATCTCGACCAAATCCGACCTAAGTGGATTGGTCAGGTTAAGACCAGCATCAGACCAGTTAGGTTATTTGACCTAAACCGACCTAACAGGACCTAGGGGGACTGGTCATGTTCTGACCAGTTTGGTAATCTGACGTAACCCGACCTAACCTGACCTAACACGGCCTAAGGGGACTGGTCATATTGCGAGCAATTTGGTAATCTGACATAACCCGACCTAACCTGACCTATCTCGACCTAATGGGACTGGTCTTGCAACGTCGCTGGTTTCTAGGGATATTTTGAATTCCTATTTCATTGAGGTGTTTTCTCTTTTTTTGAGTCGTTTCCGCAATAATTTTGAGGCGATTCTTTTTTTTTTAAATCATATTTAGTAAAGGTGTTGACTTTTTTTTTCAGGCGTTTATTTTGAGAAATTTCCTTATGCCAAAGAAACTTTTAAAACCTCAGTTAATTGAGTTGTTTCATCTTTTTTGAGGCGGTTCTGTCTTTAGAGAAAACTGCTTAAACTCATGTATATATAGTGGAGGAGTTTCTGCTAATTTAAGAGGCGTTCCCGTTTTTCCATAAAAGACTCACTAATTTGGTAATCTGAAAAACCTGACCCAATCCAACATATAAGTGGGTTGGTCAGGTTAAGACCAGTATGAGACCAGTTAGGTGACCTGACCATTTTTGAAGAAATTGAAAAAGGGCATGTTTGTTTTCTCTTGATACTTCTTTTAATTCATCCAATAAAACCTACAAATCAAAACTTAAATAGAAAAGTCGTCTTCATTGTATTGATATAAAATAAGTGGTACTGAAGACAACAAATGAAAATAAAGTGGTAAAGTCTCTGAAAAATAAAATGTTTAGTGATATGACATTTTTACGGCACTCCACATAAACAAACATAACTTCTGTAAAACATGACTTTAGTAATCAAAAAAGAAAAGAAAAATTATTTTTGAAAGGAAGAAAGATTTTTAAAGAAAGAAACTAAGTTTTTCTTTGAAACCTGATGGTGTAAATTTTATTTCAAACTTGGGCTTTTTCAGGTTTCACAGATATAGGGATTAGTTTAAAAATATTAAAGATCTACAACATCAGGTTGCACAGATTAGGGATTATAATTTTGGAGTTCTTGACAAAATCTCATTTCCTTTCCCCCTCTGATATCTAATAAACCAAGCAAAGCTATACGGTTCTCTAATATTGAGAAAAAACTTGTTAGTAATTTTGTCAAAATAGGGATTTTTAGGGGGGGCACAACATCTTCTAGGGGTGTGTACAAAAAATATTAAGGTGCCCCCGCCCCCCCCCCCTTATACCAAAGAGAAGCACCTCAACTAAATTCACTTGTTAAAGGTTTTTGGTAAACGGTATTGCCAACTAAATGAAGTTTATATTAATTGGGAATAAATAACTTGATGTAATGCAAAGAATATTAATGAAATTATAACAAAATTTGTCTGTTTTGTAGAACTTTTGTGTATCATTCAGAGTTTATCACTTTATTTTATAAATATATTTATTTTTGTTTAGAATTCTGTTCCAACTGTTTGTGCCACATGTGGAAAAATTATTGCAACTCTTAACTTATTAACAGGTATGCAAGCCTAAAAAATTTTTTCTATTTTTCAAATAAAAAATTTATTTTCATAAATTATTTAGAGTGTGAGCCTGGTATTGAAGTGGTGGTTTCTAACTCACAAAACTTTATTACTCCTAATGATTCAACGGAAGAAAAAGAAGTGGTGAGAATAATATACTTAAAACATTTTATGAATACAGAATTTAAACCAAATGTATTTGTAAAGCCATTTTAGAGCATGTTATAAATAAATTTTTTAAATCTTTTTTGCTTGATTTGCTGAAAGAATTTGAAAAAATTTACAATTTAAACATAAATCTGTTTTTGAAAGGTTTCTGTCGTGAGGGATTTCCCCCTATTAGATGTAAAACCTAAGCGAGGGAGGGGTAGACCCAGAAAACCAAAACCAGGTAGTAATTCTATCGTTTACCCAGCTCCGTAATTAAATTTTATAAATCAATATTTTTTCATGAGTAAAAAATATTATGAAAATATCAACTATATACGATTGCATCGATAAAAAATCGATGATTTTTACGATCCGAATTGAATATTGCAACTCTATCACTTTTTATCTCATTAAATCGGCAGTCCAATCTTTATTTTATGGCTATAATCATCCTCCCCTAACGTTTTTAACATTTCAACATATTGTTTAGCATATGAAGTACAATGTTAAAACACTTGCCGATTTAAATCGATGTATTTTAATTTTTAAAAACAAATTTACTATCATTGCATGTATCGGACAAATAAAGTATTTTACATTCCTGTAAAGGTTTGAATCATTGATAATTGCTTGGAGATCTTAAGATCTCCAATTTGAAGATGTCATCGTCTGAGTGGTGAACCTTAACCTTATCTGATAACTGAGTTATCACCTATTAAAGAATCATTATTTTCAAGAATTTGAGAAAATGAAAATTTTAACATCAATCGGTAAGTGTTGCTCCGCCTTATTGATTCATTTTACCAATTTACAAAGGAAATATTTGGGGTGAAGATTGGGGAGGAATATTTTTAAAGTAAATATATATCCCAAATCTCTGTATATGGATTATTCTTTGTTCACTAATTAACTGCCAGGAAATGTGAATATCTCAAGATTTCTATTTTTATTTAGAATTAACCACTGATTTCACCAACAAGTTTCTGCTCAAGAGTTCAGGTAAAAGCGTTTTGTATTTAGAAGTATTCTCACTAAATGTATCAGAGCTGGGAACTTTTGATTGGTGGATATCGGGAAAAATGCTTGATCCACTCTTTTTCTTAATCTTGAGATCAAATAATGATAGTTCTGTTAATTAACCGATTGGGATTAAGGATATTCCATTCTAAAGTTTTCAGCTCCGATCAAATATTATGAACACATTCAGTACAGCTGCTGTATTTACGTCACTGGAAACATTTCAATTTCAATGTTAGAGAATATATTCTATAGTGTGGATAAATATAGAATGAAGTGTTTAAGTTTGCAGTGAAATTAGTGCAGTGTCATGTGTTTTACCTTTAATATTGTTTTATTAAATGTCCTCTGCATTATAAAAGTGCAAGAGCATACAAAGAGCATATTTTCATTCCTCAAGTACAGAATAGCTCAGCTCTATTTTTGTAATTTGACGCACTTAAAGTAGTTTACTTTAATTTGTAAACAATTCATTTCTTAAAAGATAACATTTAAAGTTTTTGAAATTCAGGAATAGACGGTATTTGCCAGATATCAAGGAATGAAACAGTAGTTTGTTAGGGAGAATGGGTTTAATCAAATCTTTTTATTAAACAATAATTGAATAATGTTTTAGAAAATAGAACAAGTTAAATGATTTTAATTTTGTTTGCACCCATAGAAACTTGCAGCTTAACGGACCTAAGCGTAATTTCTATTGACCTAACATTCAAAGATGACGATTTACAATGGCAGCCGAGTGAAACCTGTATTTAATCAATAGTTTGGAAGCTATTATTATTTTTCTTGGGTCTTTAACAATTTTTATGAGATTTCCTGCAGTATAAATGCGCTAGTCACTTTTGTAAAGAAACTACAATTAAAAATAAACCGTTTCAAAATTTAAGCTTCGTTATCTAACTCATTCTTGATCAGACAAAGCCTTAAAGGTACCATTGTGAATCGGGCAGTGCAGTTATCTTTGTTTGGAGATTCGCTTAAAATTATGCGTACAGTCCCTATTAATCTGTGCTCTGGAAATTGAGTCTGAGAAATGAAAATATTTTGACTAATGTTTCATCTGTGTCCCTGCAGAAAAAATACCGAGGACCCTCATGACAGAAAAATTCTTATCTCGAAGGAAACTTTTAAATGTTTAAACGTAACAATGAATTAAAGGGATTCTCGTCACTCTTTTAAGGGACCCTAGTATGATCTATAATGTGGAGGAAAATGTCGATTTTCTGGGTTGAAAAGTGTTTATTTCGGATTATTTCTCAATTGTTTCTGCAGTTAGAAATGCACAAGTCACTTCTGCAGAGAAACCACAAACGAAATTTAACCGATTAATAAACAATAAAGTAGATAAATAATTCATTTGAATTTGATATCCCATTCTATTTATGGAGGGTCACTTAAAATTAGGTTAACAGTCCCTTTAAGAAAATAAGTTTCACACGCAGGCTTTTACACTTACAGGGCTTAATTGTGCTTAACCCCTTGGGTTGTCTGGGTCTCCCNGTTTCAGATTTAATCTCTTTATCTTCATCTTTAAAAATTCTGGGATAATAATTTATTTACTTTCTGGGCGAGAGGCATTTCCATTTTTAATTTTTCCTTCATTTAGCCTTTTCTTAAATTTGTTTAAAGCTTAAACTTCTTTGATTTTGATCAGTAGGGGATGGGAAGGAGCAGTATGTCTGAAAAATATTTAATCCTTGTTTTACACAACTTCAAGGGCGTTTACAGGAAATCTAGAGCATGCAAACTTTTCAAATCTTGAAGTGAAGAGTTACAGAAGATTTACAGTTCAATATTTGCCCCCATCCTGGGGGGGATATTTGGCCTTCCCCTAGATTTATTTCTGTATATGCTCTTGCACCAATCAAGAAAAAAGGGTTACATTAAAAGTTTTGAGCAGGAAAATTTTTGTTGGAATTGTAAGTCCATGATATCTTATGGTTTCTGGCATGAACACAAGATAGAAAAAGGTAAGCTTATTTACTAGAAATTGATGGATACATGTTAAATGGAAAAATGGTTAGAAAGGTCAAAGACTATGTCTTTTTAGCTGGTCATACAACTGTTTTCTGTTCCTCTCTTCTTTTCTTTACATTCTATCCAAAGAATTATATTAAGTTATCAGCAGCAGTGCTAAGGATTTATAATCCACAACATTTAAACTCCTTGATTTCGGATCTGGTAAAATATGTTGATCCACTATTTAAAAAATATTTTCTTATCAATGCAGGGTAAAATCAAGTTTTTGTGAAAAATTTGTCAAATCTGCACAATTTCTCCTGACTGATGGGGGAACTTTTTTATATATTTCTTTATTTATTCATAAGCTGTATCCAGATCCAAATCAAAATGTAATATCTAATTATCAAATTAAAATCTGCACTAGGTAAGCTACTTTGCCATGACTGTTTCCAGACCATGATGGAGAGGAATATCAGGAAGAAGCTGCAGAATATTGAGGCAGGGAGAAATTTTATTTTATTAATTTCCCTTCTTTAAAAAAAATGTGAAGTATATTTGATTTAAGGATAAGATTATGGTTTTTCAGGTGAAAAAGAAATGTTTTTTTGTTGAAAATTTGAGGCGAAAGTATGAGTTAAAAAAATTACTAGTTAATGTCCAAAATTTCTTCTTTTTCCCATTAAAATTTATTAGGGAGGGATAATTCTTTATAATATTTAGCCCTGTAATAAGGAGAAAAAACAGGACGAATCCGGAGATCCCTATGATACACTGTCCTGCTCTATTCTGAGTAGAACATCTCTTTATAATGTTGAAACAGGTATTAAGAACTATTCAAATAAAGAACTGTTTACTGAACTGAACAGCTAAATGTCAAACCTTTAATGAAACATTACTATTTTAACTCTTCAAAATATTTGTGAGTTTTCCTATTTTACTTAACTTAGACCCCTTCAAGAGGTTTTAGGTAAATACATCTTAGCATTTTAGCTATCATTTACAGCACAATCATTCATATCATCAAAATCGTTTTCGTTTTCCCCTTTAAATGAGTTGTAATTAGGGATGGGCAGTTTTGACTTATAAAAACGTTTTCTTTCGTTAACGATGAAAAAAAATCTGAAAACGAAACGATCATTTTTAAACGATTGTTTTAAAAATGATCGTTTTTGAAAGGGATGAAACTAAGTTATGATATTTTTAAAGATGAAAAAACGAAAACAATGGTTTTCTTATCGATCGTTTTTAAAAATGGAAAACGATACTTTTCAAAACGATTGTTTTGGAATAAAAACCATAGTATTGAAAACGATCCTTGGGGTGGGGTGAGGGGGGTTGGAAGAACTTAATATTTGTCCAAGCAGGGAAGAAAAAAAATCAAATTAGAAAAATGGTAGAAAATTTAATTCAGATTGTTAAAATTCAAACATATCTGAAACAACATTCATAACGATTGTTATTTCTTCAAAACTATAGTTTTGTCATTTCGTTTTTCCTTTTCAAAAGTTTAAAGTTAACACTTTGTTTGTTCTAACAATTTGTTTCTTCTAAAAACGAATGTTAGTTAGTTTTGAAAAATCCAAAACTAAACTTAAAATGGTTGTTTTTCCGATTGCTTTTGTAAACAATGAACATCCCTAACTGTACTAGACATTTATTATTTTTTATGTAAATAGAAGAGGAAGAGGAAGTAGAGGAAATCGAAGATGGAGACAACCAAGACAAAGTGTCAGATGAAGATGAGATAAAAGGGGGTTCTAATCCATTGTTTCACAAGCAAGTGAAAATTAGGAATGACGGTTGGGATATGCTTTATAGCAAGGACCAACAGGAGAATGTTGATCTTGATTTCGAGGATGAGTCTGATACTGAAACTTCTGCCAAAGATGATCCTAGTGATAATGTTACTTTTAGAAATGAAAAATGTTTATCATTAAATACTGTGCCTGGTTTCAAAAGTTTGAAAAAGCTACCTGTAAGGAGTAACAGAAGAGATCTGAAAAGATTTCCCTTGTCTAGATCTGGGAAAGCCAGCAGGAAGAAGTTATCAAGAGGACAGGATTTTCTCCGCGGGAAAAATATTCCCAGCAACCATTATAATCATGACTCAAAATCTAAGCCCTTTAAAACTTTGAATAATTTGTTCAGCCCTGTCAAAGAGCATTTTTGCACAACTGATAGAAGTATAACTGACCCTAGTAAAAATATCCTCAGCACAAATATTGAAGCTAGTTCTGGTAATGAGCATACTATTAAAGAACTCTTAGCTTCAAATAAAGAGTTGTCTTGTTCATGGAAGGAGTCCAGTGTCTTAAATAGCAATACATCTGGAACTTCCTTCAGCACAAGTGATGAACCTTCTTCTTTAAATAGAGACTTCTCTGGAACAAGTGAAGTTTTGAGAACCAGGAATGTAATTAGCAATGCAAGTACTGATTCTTTCAGTAAAAAACCCACGATTGAAACCAGTAAAGAGAATTCATATGAAAATATTGAGCTGTCTAGCAGTAACAAGGGCCTCTCCTTCACAAAGGAAGATCTTACCGTCAATTTTGAAGATCCCATGGCCAGTGCTAAAGAGATTATGGGAAGTGATGAAAAGTTTTTTGGCAGCATGAAAAAAGATGATAAACTTGACAACATAATGGAGAACTTCAGGTTTATTATTTCTAATTTTACATGCATTTTTATTTTATGATTTTATTTATTTTTAAGATATCATTAATTGCAAAATATTATACTAGCTTGGGAACCGACCTTTGCTCGGAGTTTCCCCTTAAAAAGTCCACTGCACTAAATTAAGAATTTTAAGCAAAGATAAAAACTTTTCTGTGGTTTTGCCGAGTCTGTTTGAGGCAAGTCTGTTATGTGGTTCATGTTATGATTGGACATCAAAGCATACAGAAAATTAACATAGAAATCAAATTTGATAAATAATTACTCCTAATTGTTTTGAATATTATCTATTCTCTTCCCAGGCTGAGCTTCTTGTTAATATAGACCAACAAAAAACTTTTCTGTTTTAAGGTCGAGCAGGGAAAAGAACTTAGAGAATATGGATGATTATAGCGAATCCTCAAAAACCAGTGATAAATCCGTGGACGTGGTTGAAAGCTTTGATAAAGTTGAAAAGCAGGCATCCACTACCGATGAGGTTGAATCTGATTTTTCTGATTCAGAAGACGACCTTCAGTTCCTGGCCAACTTCTCCTCAACTAAGAAAAACAATAACAAATTATTGTCTGAAGAGAATCAAGAACAACCCATAAAATACGCTTTTCCAAAGAATGTTACTATATACGAGAAAGATGATGATAAACGTTTGGTATCTGCGTCAGAAAATTATGATCAAACATTTTCGAAATTTTCTTTCTCAAAATCTGATCTAAAAAACTCTATTTTGATCCATCCTAAAAGGAAGAAAAAGACATCTGTTTGCCATCAGAAACTTAACGACTCCAACCTCAAATTGTCTTGTCAAAGTAATGAAGCTTTCTCCGGCAAAGAAGCTAAGCTGAAACTTCTTCATCAGCCTTCTGCTGAAAAGACCTTAGAACCCTCTCTTGCTTCAAAGACATCAACAACAAACAGACAAACCAAAGAAACTTCTGTCATATCTAATGGCTCTCTGTCCCTTACTCCAAATCTTCAAGAATCTAAAGATGCTGTATCACATGTAGTTGCAGAAGGCACAATTATAGATCAAAATTCAAATAAAAATGATGAAAACCAAGTACTAAACATCATGTGTTCGAATGTAAACACAAGGGTGCCTAAGACGGTATTGGATGATGGTATAAATAAAAGCAAGATTGTTGACACCAATACTGATCAAGGGCTACAAGCCACTTCAAGAAGATTACCTCTGGAACGAAGGAGTAAACGGGGATCAGTTGCTGTCCATACTATAAAACCAGCTTTGAAAATAACGAGGTGAATTTTTACATTAAGAATGAAAATTTCGTAGAATTTACTCATTTGGGCTGGGATGTCAAACTGCTAAAAAATGCATTGGGCTTATATGGCAAAGTTCTATAGAACCCAGATTTAGGTACCCAAGGAAAATAGTACATCCTTGTATCGTCTTATGTACTGAAACAAATATGTTCACTATTTTCACTATGTTCACTGTTTTATTTTAATTAATTTTCCCAGTGAACCTTAATTAGAAATCCCACTGAAGCAGTTATTTTAGGAGTAATGGGTCGAAAATGTTTGTCAATGGGGATGAAGCTAGAAATCAACAACTTTGTAAAATAAGGACAGAAGGAAAATAATTCTATTGAACATTTTTTCCCCTTTGACGACAATGTACTATGTTTCCATGAATTAGGATTGACCATCTATTTTTACTCCAGGTCAAGAAAGCATACTGTGAGTCCACTGGTTTCTGAAACTCACAAAAAGCCAAGACAGTGCTCAAAGACGAAGGCGAACGTAGATGAAGATGAAGAGGGTGCTGCTAACAGGGCTCCACATGTGATTCGTCTTCTTCCTAAAACCGAGCAATAATACTGTTTGATAATTAGTGCATTTTGTCTGAAATATCGAACTAAAAGTAATTTGAAACAGAATATTGGAAATATTTGTGCGAACAAAATGTTTGCAATTTCATAATTTTACTTTGGATAGTTTTTTATTTAATAATTAACAGACAGAACGTTTCTTTGGTCTGATAATGTTGTTCATGGCATTCAAAGAATTTCTTTCAATTACATTTCTTCCATTTAAGTTTCTTACTAAATCTTCAGAATAAGGTAATGTCGACACACATTAAATTATACATTCTTAAAATTGTTTTCAATTTTTTCATCCTGTATTTATACTAAGTAAAGTAATTTATATTTATTATGCATAATATACATTTTTCTTTATTTTTTTTCTGTTAATTTCAGATGAAATGAATTATACTCTAAATTAGATTATAAGTTAAACGCGTGATATTTCTGGTAGACAGGAACACCATTCTGAGGAATGCTGATTCCTTTTTTTAGCATTCCTGGATAGTGAGAATCAGAAAATCATAGAAAATTCATTTTGCTTCAGGACTCAATTAATGCTTTTAATTATGCTAATGTTCAATTGTGCAGTTGAAACTTGTTAAATCGACTTAATAATTTACTGGAATAAATATTTTCTTTGCAACAGCATCAAATATTCTCAATTGCTTTTATGTCGTCCTCTTATTCTATAGTTTTCTGGTTCACGCTGTATAAATCATTTTTAGGAATGTACAGCCCCAGGGTGAGCCACAAAAAGTGTGATTAGCGGCGCCTGGTGCAAAATTGTACATTTATTTTGTAGAAACATCTCCTGTATGGTGTTTTTTCAATATTTATAATTTTTTTATATAGTTACTCATGGTCCAAAAGAAAACGGTGAACATTTTTTTTCTCAAAATCAAATGTGTAGATAAGCAAAACTGTGAATATATATTTTATATTATTTCTATCGAATTCTAAAATTTTTTAAAGATTGAATTACAGAATCACACTTGTAATAAGAAAATTCGCAATTTTCAGTTTTGGTCTCATTTTTAGGAAAAAGTTGTTTTTCAGTGGCTCCTCAGGTTTCAACTGAACATTGTGTATTAGAATATACTAAAAAGAAAGAAACTAGTGGACGTGAAGAACTTTTCTTTAAAAATTAGACCAGAACTAAAAATTTCGAATTTTCTGTTTAGAATTTTGCAATTTTCTGTAATTCAATCTGTATAAAATTTTAAAATTTGATAGAAATAATATATATACACATTTTTGCTTTTCTGAACATTTTCTTCCTTCCAAGAGAGAGAACACCCACTCCTTCACTTTTTAAGTTCTATGTTTTGCAATGGGCAATTCTACGCAGCAACCATTTAAAATTTATTATGGGGCTGAATCTCAATGACAAGTACAATCATATGGCCAAACACATTGGTCCACATCTTCATCAAACTGCAGAGTAGGCTGGCAAAGAATCACTTTTCCCTTAAAAATAAAAGAGAATTAATTTTATCTTTAAATTTTTTGTCAAAGAAAAAAAACTTGAAGCAAATCTTATTTCTATTTTTAAAATGTTGAAATTGGTTTCCTATTCAATGTTAATGTCAATGTTAATGTTAATTGATGTTAATTTTGAAATTTATAGACGGAGAAATATTTGTTGCATACCCCGGAAAAACAAATCAAACCTTGTTAAGCTAAAAATTAAAAATATTGGAGGATTTTAAGAAATATTCGGTTTTTAATCTTTTTATGTTAATTTGAATTCTTAAGTACTTACCACTCCTTGCCAGCATTTGCAAAACCTATCTAGACAGCATCCCATTGCAAAATCGCCATCTCCTTTGCAGAACGGAGTGCAGAAAATGTCTGGGTCTTCAGTAGTACTGGTTGAAGGAACAGAAGCATGGCAATGTTTATCGCAATCATCACAGATAAGTCTAAAATACGGTGATGACAACATTGCTTTCTCACAGCTGACATATAGTGCTGATAATTGTTTTGGTTCTCTTTTTAAATTTTCCAACACTCCAAAACTGTATTCGGTTAAACTTTGCGTTAGTTTTGCATATACTTTCTCTCACGGTCATATATTTTTAATAAAATTATTTTAACATCATTTATTTTAACCGAAACAATCAACAACACTTCTTACTTTTAAGCAAAGTGTTCAAATCCTGTCAAATATTTAGATAAATATCTAGGACTTATGGGGTGTCCCACTAAACATGACAGCTGGTAAATAGTTTAGAATGTCTTCTTCCATACTTTGTGAAGTTGTATAATACCAAAGACAATAATAAAAATATTATATACGAGTCATTTTATAGTAAAATTCTTTTCAAAGTAAAGTATATTTCGAAACAAAATAAACTGCACAAAGCCTTAAATATCTAATACAGTGTATGGAAGACGATATTAAAAACTATTTACCAACAGTCGTGTTTCGTGGGACACCTTGTACAGTGTACAATGTACATGCAGTCAATGACGCTCTTCTTTGTAACAATCCAGGTTCAGATAAACAAAACTCGTAAACCAAGTGAAACTGTTGATAAAAGTGAAATATTCTTATATAAATTGAATGGCGTAAAGTCCGATAATGTTAAAAATACTAAAACAAGCTGGAATTTGTAAGATAAAAATGTCATGTTTAACATGTGTTCACAAGTTGAATTCTGTTCAAATGACGTGGATGGGATTACCTAAAGCTGGCGTGAGAAGTTTTCAAAATATAAAACAAACATTTCAAAATTCAGTAGCTTGCAATCATATTATATATTTGACCATACAATGAGTTACCTGGGGACAATATATTGAAGCCGTCACTCAATGTTTATTTAAACCATTTTTTTTTTTTATACCATTTATTTATTTATTTATACCATTTATTTATTTATTTATTTATTATACCATTTGTTATCTTCTGTGCCAAATCAATGATTAAAAGTTAAAGGGAGTGTTCGCCAGGGGCGGATACAGGATTTAAGTGAGGGGGGGGGGCCAAATTTTTTAGGAACAAAAAAATTCATAATTAGGAACAAAAAATCGCGGCGCAGGCGAAAATTTTTTTTTGACTTAAAAGACTCAAAAAGAGTCAAAATTAATGACTAAAGACTAAAAAACTAGATTTTTAACTTTTCACACATTATAGTTTATTAAGACAGATATTTTTCCTGTTTTGCACTAGGGGTTCTTTCCCTTAAGCATGCTATTGAGAAGCTATTCTGAAAATAGGAACAAAAAATTCTAAATTCAGGGGGGGGGCCTCCGCCCCTCCCTGAATCTGTTAGGGGGGCAAATGTCCCCCCGCCCCTGGTGTTCGCGAAAAATGAAAGGGGGTATAGGCTTAATGCGATAAAAAAGCGCTTTTGATCGCTACTAATCTAACTTCTATCTGTTAATTTTCAAACAAATCATTCAGATATTACAACCTATAGTCATCGATTATATTTCGCCACATTTGTATATAGTTTATATTTTATAGTATTTTTGATTTCGTTTTTTTAAAGACATTTCTCTGGCGTTGGATTTTCGAACATTCCTGGAAAATATGAAAATGTCGTCTTCATTATCAAAAATCCTCGAAACAGGAATAACAGTAACTATAAGATCATAAAAAAAGAAAATATTATGAAATATCAACTAAATACGAATGCATCGAAAAATTATCGATGATTATCGGTTGTAATAGCTGAATGATTTGTTTGGAATTAAATTGATTTTTTTACGATCTGAGTTATATGTTGCAACTTTCTGTATTGTATTGACGTTACGTTCTTCGATAAAGTCTGTTTTAACAATTTGCTCCTTAAAGACGCAACAGATAAAAGTAAGATTAGCAGCGATCAAAAGCGACCAATTTTCGCATTAAGCTTATACCCCCTTTCATTTTTCCCGAACACTACCTTTAAGACATTAAAAGACTTTATTCAAGACTGAAGACTTAATTTAACAGTATGTTATATTGTTTGAGTGTTTCAACTTTCAGTCTCATCCTTTGTGGGTAACCGTGTATTATTAGATAACAATGGTAATACTGCTTTTCCCCTATCCTTATTCCTCACAATCTACTATGCCTGGGAAATTTGAATGTTTAGGGTTGCAAGTTAGAAACGTAAACCCAAACACCAGGGCGTTGCAACATTTCAAATTCGACCCGGTCTTGAAAATTGATGCACACGTTTCCTAGTTCTCTAGATTTATTAATTACCTATCCTTGCAGTCAACTCTGTCTGGGAAATCACACCATTTGTTCTGTTCATCAAACACATAATCTTCATCACACGTCTGCTCAATACCAACCCCATCTTCCACATTCCAATACTGCCTGCAGTTATACGGATCCGCATATCTGAAATTTATCAATTAAGAATATGCCAAAAGACAATCAAATACGTTTCTTATTAATTAAAATTTCTTGCTAATTGTGGAAATACCTAAAAACGAACTAGGGAACCCAACTTTGCCTGGAAGCGGAAACTAAGTTTTCCTTATGAAAGTTAGCCTACTTAAATACAATTTTTAAACTAAGGTATAGAACATTCCTGTGGTTCTCCCGAGTTAGGAGTTCCATAATCAAAAATCGAAAAAAAAATCGGTCCAGGGGTTTTCTTATAGTCAGATATACAGGGTCACCTACAAAGGATGAGACTGTAAAGACGACCGGAAGCTCAACTTAAAATTTAATGATGTATTCTGCCTTTGATTTAGTGATCTTATGGCTTAAATTAAATGAATTGGTTTAAGTTACAGGGAATCATGAGCATAAAACACAGACCATAACAATTCCGTACAGTCGTCTCTGAAGTATCATCCTTTGTGGGTAACCCTATTTAAAAACTTACAATCCGTCTGGATGCCCCTGCCAGCTGATTTCATGTCCACATCCACAATCCACCTTATCCTCATCCTCGCACATCTGGAGATCCTCGTCAAATAGGAATCCGTCATCGCACTAAATTAGAACTTTTCTCATCGATTTATTACATATACTTTGCTTGGGTGTCTGTTTGTTTGTTTGTATGGGTGTTTGTTTGTTTGTTTGCAACCTACAAAGTTTGAACAGATCGGGCCAAAATTTTGTTGTACCACAGGGAAGGTTTATGGATAAAAAGAATTAAAAAAATTCCTCTAAAAAATTTTATTTTCATAATATTTAGAAAATCCACGAAAAAATATTTTAAAATTTGGGATTCATATTGTTTTATAAGGTAAATAAAGAGAAAATATTTACAATTGAAATAGAAAGCCTAGAATTTAAATAATTTGAAAAAATTTGAAAAATTACAGTGATTGCCAGAAAGCTTTGAAATGAATGGCGTCTTTTTGTAATTGCATTTTTGCTACTAATGAATTTCTAATAATGTTTAGAGCAATTTTTTGTTCTCTAGTTGTCATTTTTGTTTTCGAAAATCAATCATTCATAAACATAACACTTTGTTCATAAACTTTAAAATAAGAAAAAATTTTAAATTCACAGTTTTAATTGAAAAGTATGATCATTGTTAAAGGCTGTGTTCACGAAAATGAAAGAGTGGTATAAGCTGAATCCGAATCAAATTCGGATACGATCGCTATAAATTTTACTTTAACCTATTAGTGAATATATTAATATGAAAATGGTTGGTGTCGATTACGCTGCTAGAAGCGAAGAAATAAAACTCTCGGATTTACAAAAGTATGATTGAAGGATGCGATCTGTATATAAGTTGGACAATTCAATTTTTGGAAATATAGTATTTATTATTAAAAATCCGCAAAATTGGATTAAATATTTTTTTAAGTTGCACTCGCGTCCAAAAAATTACATAAAAATATTAAGTTACAGGGTTACCCACAAAGGATGAGACTGTAAAGATTACTTAAATCTTTTAAGATATACGATCCTAAGGTTAATTTAAGTCTTTTCGCTCTCACAAAATCTTCAAATGGGTGATTCAGTTATTTGGCAAAGAAGTCACAATTTTATATAGTTGCGTGAATATGAGGAAACAGACAGTATAAATTTCGCACAGTCGTCTCTGAAGTCTCATTCTTTGTGGGTAACCCTGTAAATTAAAGGTATTCGATTGAATAACAGAATAAAATTCAATAATAAAAGCCTATACCCCCTTTCATTTTTCAAAGCTACACAAATAAAATATGATTTTTAATTTGACGAAAGATATTTACAGAAACTTTCTGTGCACAGCCGTTTATACACTGCCAGAAGTCTGAGCATGAGTCAGGATCAGGATATACACTAAACTTCCCTTCTTCACATTTTCCTCCTGAACAATATTTCGTTTAAAGGGACTGTAGACGTAATTTCAATAGTATAGAGTGGCATATCCTTATTATACAACGATACTCTTACAAGCTTTGTTTGATTAAGTATGAATTATTTGGATATATATATATATATATATATATATATTCTGCAAAAGTGACTTGAGCATTGCTTACAGTGCGAATTCTGGTAAACTCTCGAACAGGAAGACGACTTTATGACATGATTAAATTTTAATAGTGAAATGAACATGAGTCTACACACAGACCCATTTCCATTAAACAATGATTTGAAAAGTTACCAATAAAACTGTTCGCTTTGTAAAGACATAAAATACACTTAATTATTGTTTTATGTCGTCTTCCTATTTCAAAGTTTTCTGGTTCAGATACAATGGAGAACTTATCAAGCTAGAAACCGAAGTTATCTGCTACATTTTGATGAGATTAAGGTTTCAAGGGAACTATTGTAAATCGAGCATGTCCCTGTTAAAATGGAGGGTTACATGAAATTACAACTACAGTCTATTTATAGAGAGTGTTAGAAATTCAAAACAATCTTTGAAATCTAAAATTGTCTTTTTTTATTTTCTAAGAAGGCAGAAATTGAAAGTGGACCCCTTTCCAAGGCGTATACGGGGGGGGGGGGGGGGGCAATGTAGAAATGTAGGCCTAGTAAAAATTTTACCTCTGAAAACTAAAAAATTGTGTTTGCCCTTAAATAAGCCATTTATAAGGGTGGCGGCCTGGCGGGGGGAAAATAATTTTTTTACTCTAAAGTGCCCGGCGTTGTCCGTGAAATAAAAAAAAAAATTGAAAACAAATTTAATTTTTTTAGCCATAGATGTTACCCCATTCAGGGTTTCCCTTAAAATGTTCAACCGGATTGGTCCTACCGTTTGGCCAACTACAGCTAACATACATACAGATATATAAATGAGCAAAGAGCTTTACTACAGAACGTCCCATATCATATTAGATTATCTCTAAGCTTTAACGCCAAAATAAACATATAATATTCAAAAAACATAGCATTTCCAACAAGAATATTTTTATATTAGCCTTATTCTATTTTTCAAAATGATTTATTCTTCTTAAGTTTTCTGATTAGTCCCGGAAATTGTAATTTAGACCCATTGACGATCTAATATGATATGGGACACCCCTGTATATAATATTATTCTTTAATAAATAAACCCTGATCCTACAACTTACCTCCAGGTAGGTCTGGACTGCAAGGATTTAATGAACAAACCCTGATCCTACAACTTACCTCCTGGTAGATCTGGACTGCAAGGATTTAATGAATAAGCCCTGATCCTACAACTTACCTCCAGGTAGGTCTGGACTACAAGGATTTAATGAACAAACCCTGATCCTACAACTTACCTCCTGGTAGATCTGGACTGCAAGGATTTAATGAATAAGCCCTGATCCTACAACTTACCTCCTGGTAGATCTGGACTGCAAGGATTTAATGAACAAGCCCTGATCCTACAACTTACCTCCAGGTAGGTCTGGACTGCAAGGATATAATGAGTTTGAGAAACCAACCAGAGAAACAAGAACAAGACTTAAACTCTTCATTGATGACATCTAAATATATAAAGTTCTAATATATGTTTGTCTGTCTGAATGTTTGATCATAACTCAGGAACCCCATGACTGATTTGCCACAAATTTTGATTAGAGAGCTTGGGAGAACCAGGGTAATGGTCATACTTGGTTCTAAGGTTGAGTTGGTCTACTAACTACTTTAAAAGGAAAAAATAGCTAAAACGCGTTAAAACTGTTGAAATTATTTCAACAGTGGCTAATTAAATATGCTATCTTGAGAAAAATTTGATTGAGTTTTGCCCAAATAAATTTTTTGAAAAAGATTTATCAATTCCAGTGGCGTAAATAAGGGGGGTTATTGGGGTTATTTACCCCCCCCCCCTAGAATCCTGGGGGTAAATACCCCCCCCCCTAGAATCCTGGATTGAATATCTTACAAATTTGCACGAAAATAATTTAAATGTGCAGATACTTCAGATATTTCAGATTTTAAGTCAACATATTCCAAATGATTCTAAATTCTAAAGTAATAGTCAATGTCATTACAATTAGATGTTTTTTTGATGATGTCAATAGATTTTTACTTCTAAATAATGTCATTTCCATATTAGATTTTTTTAAGATTTTAACATGCTACATTGACGACAAGAAAATTTTAAAAATTGAAATTAGAATATAAACAAAGACAATATTTTTTTCAAAGTTTTGCAGAGTAGCTTTTATAAAGATTTACAAAATGTAACATCTTTTTCCACTTAGAGTATTTTTATCTTACTTAAAATAAAGTCAGTTCTTTTACAGATCTTTGTAGTTTATGTAAAATGAATGACTATAATGAAGGATATAAAACAAGGTGAAAGCTGAAAGGTATGAAATGAAGCCTTTATTTGATGGAGTTTGTAAATGCCAAAATAAGTGGAAAATGCAAATCATTCTCTGACCACTCAAAGGTATGGATGGCATGATAGTTTCAGTAGAAGTACATATTTCCATTAACTGTTTAGCGCCGATTTAAAGATNAAAATCCTTATTTACGCCCCTGATCAAATCTGTAAAAAAATTGTAATTTTTAGTCTTAATTCAAAAATAGCCTTTTATTATTTCTGGGATTTCTAGAAAATTGTGTTTATATTTCCTACTGCTAATTTAGACAAATTGATTTAGTTTTTCAACAAAGAAAAATAAATATTTACCATGTTGCTGTATTAATTAGTCTAATAAAACTGATTTGAATATGAGCTTTCTTCATCTTAAATAATTTCTTTATCAGAAGACCTGAAGCAGCGTGCCTTGTTAATCCTATCTAAGCTGTTTAGCGCTACTTGTAAAGTATTTTAATCCAAGGAATTTATATTCAATGGCAAATATAAAAATTTCGTCTTTAACATTTTTTGAATACTTCAGTCCTTTACAAATTGGTATTTTCATGTCATTTCATCTACACAGAATTTAAATTGTCATTTTTTAAAAGTTGAAATTTGCTTTTTTCTGTATGAAACGGATAAATTTCTTTCGATGTGCTGGGGGTGGGGGTATGTTTTCATTCATACCCCTGAATTGTGGTTGATAATAAATATACTTTTGATTACGAAAACATAGAGTTAGAAAGAGAGAATGTGCGTCAGTATTAATTCTTTTATTAACAAAATCTTTATCAGCAGAGGTACATTATTACATTAGCACATTATTAGGGTGAGGGGGGGGGAGGGAGAGTATTAATCTTAGCTTTTTTACCTGCATCACGTTCCTGTAGTATATTTCAAAGTAACTGCAAATGTAAAATAATTATTTGCAGATTTTCAGGAGAAAAAATCATTTTAAGTTTTTTTTTGTAAAGTTATACCTTCTCTGTGGTCATATTACTTAAACCACCAAATATTTGGCCCGACCAATTGAGTCGTTTTGTAAAGTTATACCTTCTCTGTGGTCATATTACTTAAACCACCAAATATTTGGCCCAACCAATTGAGTCGTTTTGACGGATCGGACACATAAACAGACAGGAATATATGCAAAATAACAATATTTGGTTTGGGTGTCTGTTGTGTTCTTTGTTGGTTCGTTTCAAACATAGGTTTAAAATATCGTTCAAAATTGAAAATCATTGACTTAAAACTGTTGTTATTATTGGAAATCCACCATAAAACAGGAATTTATGTGCTATCCTTTAAAATTGTGGATTGATACTAAACAATTTTTTATGTTGTCCATTAAACCATGTTCAAAATTTTAATCTTCTTAGACTT
This sequence comes from Eurytemora carolleeae, assembly GCF_000591075.1. Lineage (NCBI taxonomy): Eukaryota > Metazoa > Arthropoda > Copepoda > Calanoida > Temoridae > Eurytemora > Eurytemora carolleeae. The sequence continues at coordinate 9,206 of NW_019396331.1, read as the reverse complement.
TTGTTTTGAGATAGGTCTTTCAAAAGCCTAAGTTGTCAGAATTCAACATTTTACGGAAAATGGTCACAAATCAGTGATTGTTTTTAACTATTTTTGTATAGCCTTTCTTTTTTCTAATTACAAGCTTACAAGAAATAAAAGAGAAGCTCTTTTAATTGACAGCCTCTCCCGACTCCTAAGTTTATGTGTTATTTCCATGCTGTTCAACGAGGGGAGGAAGGCCAATCACATCAATCTCTAGTCCGAACCACATTCTCATCATTTTCTCGTCCGAACCACCTCGATATCCTCGTCCTTTCAATATTTTTTTTTTAAGTGTCCGATCCTTGAAAATAAATACATTTTTTAAAAATATGGCGACGTTAGGGCATAGATTAAATATAAAATTTTCCCAATTAAATTTTAGATTTGTGTAAAAATGAAAATGCTCCATAAACGATGTTCTACAAAAAAGCGTCTGTATCAAGAGCCCTTTCTTTCGCGGAAAATGCTGCAAAACATTCTCAAACTCGATGTAAACAACTTTTTGTAATATTCCAGCTGAAATTGGGTTAGAGATATGACTTACACTTTTTATATGATTAAATACTGTTTGAATTCATAGGGTTGTTTGTGACCAATTAATTGTAGCAAATGATTTGAATAATATAAATTGAACATTATTTTTTCTATAATTTTAAGCATGCGGCAGGCAGTAGTGGGGACAACAAATCTACCTTATTTGTAAATAAATCAGAAATCAATTAATATTTTGTATGGGTTGAAATGGAAAGATTAAAGAGTTCACGCGAATTCTTTGGCATAAATTTTTATTTGTGAAAGTTATCCATTTTGGAGGCAGAAGAGATTCAATTTTTGTGTTTGACATCATTCTCGTGGATTTGAAGATTCCAACATCTCAAAATCCTTGGAAAACTTTATTCTAGTCATGCTTTATGCCTTAACGTCGCCATATTTTTAAAAAATGTATTTATTTTCAAGGATCGGACACTTCAAAAAAATAATATTGAAAGGACGAGGATTTCGAGGTGGTTCGGACGAGAAAATGAGGAGAATGTGGTTCGGACTAGAGATTGATGTGGTTGGCCTTCCTCCCCTCGTTCAACAGATTGATATAAATCAAAATTAAAATAGAAAGTCGTCTTCATTGTGTTGATATAACCGCCTACCACTGAATGCTAAATAATTTTATGAAAAAAATAACATTATTTAATTAATTAAATACTAAATTGTTAACGTTACTGTTATTACACATCATCAAAATTCGAAACTACTGATAAAATATTCATTTCTGGATTTCAAGTGTATCTATCAAATATATATTTTTGTTTGTTAATATTCTTCATTGTTTGTTTTTATCTTATATATGTCAATTCTCACTCCGTTTTGAGAGGAAGGTAACCTCCCCCACGGACAGTATCGGAACCTCATTTTTTATCTATTTGCGGCACATAGGGCTTCCGATCTCCGCCTAACAGTCTTCCGCGAATGTATTTCCATTTATAGGTTTCTAAACTGACAAAAAATAATGAGAAAATAAAAATTTATTTAAAATGATAGCATAAAGAACATCAAAATCAAATATTAAATTTTCTTTATTTTTAATACCTAAACACGAACTATCCTATAAGTTCATCTCGACTAGAGTCGCAACTGGGGGGGGGGGGGTGAATGAAAAGAAAGAATGGCGAATATTCACAGGAATAAGAAAACCAATTGAGTTATTGTAGAAATTATTCTATATAATTTTTTATCTCAATTTTCAATGCTAAAGGCTATTGTAAACATTTAATGTAAAGAAAGTTCCGAACCTAATTGTAATTGTGTTGACATGTGGTTAGCTTCAAGTACTGTACAAACTGTTCAAATGTACTTAAAATATACTGATCCAAGTTCTAACTTATGTGCACCGGATGGTTTTTCCAGATTTTGCCACAAACTCTGATATGTTAATCCCTTTTATCTTTGCAACCCAATGTCATAGATTTTATACTTTGAATTCTTCTGGTAAATAATCTAAGTTTGAAATATCAAAGGTTTACATAACTTCGGTGTAAAAATTTAGGGATAAGAATATTTGAGTTTGTGGCAAAAACTCAGTTCCAAATCTAGAGAACATTCTGAACCTGGCAAATTTCTAATTGATTATCATATTTCATAACTGATAGGTTTATCTTCTTTTACTGAACTTCTATAAAATCGAAAATGAAATAAGATTATGAATGTTGGTTAGAATGATCAATCTAGACTTCAGGAGAAAACGTAACATTATCTGTCCTTTTTCAATGTAGATGAGTAAAATTATATACATAATTGCATCTGTTTTATACAGACTTGAGACTACTTATGGGTTATACGTAATTTGATGTGTTTTTTTTCAGAAAATATAAATGATTATTTCTTATAATTAAACCATGGGTACTTACTTCATGGGCGCACATTAGACTAATTGACTCGTATCGTTCATTTTACAGCTGTTGGAAGTATAAATCTTTTTTAAAACAAGAAAAAAATCGATTTTAATTGAATACAGCCAAATCTACATGCATAACTGAAAATTTCTTTTTTTTCGACTTCAACCCCTTAAAAACGCACTTTTATTTTGAGACAATTTTTGAAAAAGGGGGGCACGCCCTCCCCTAACCCCCCCCCCCCCGACCATTACAAAATAATATTTTGCCTCCTCTAGCAAAACTGCTAGTTGCGCCTCTGATCTCGAAATCGTTATGTGGATAGTAGGACATCCCTAGAACTCTGATCGATTGATTGATTTACCCTAGGGAAATTCAGAATTGATTGATTCTTCAAGAGAAAGGGCACTGAATAGTTGTTTTTCATTTTAAAGATTATCATTATTTTGTAAAAATACCCCTGAGATTTGAGATTTGTCACTCTCCCTCCCCCCCTTCCAATTTATTTTTTACTCTCTTTTGAAACGATTCACCCCCTCTTATATTCCAGACCTTTCAACAGCAAATCTGAACTTTGCTCCTCCGCTACAATTTTTTTATTTTCACTTGAAACTTCAAAGAAAAAGAGATAGTTTTATTTGCAAGATTAATAAATGATTCATGCGCTGGTCAAAGGTTATTTAATTTGATAAAAAAAAACTATTTTTATTTAAAAGATCAAGCTATTTGGTAATTAAACACAATTACTTTTTGAAAACAACTTTATAATAACCATACATAATACATATATGTATTTGCGTAATTTTCCTTTTGAACCCATTAAAAAGTGCATATTTATTTACTTTTCTACAAGTCCGAAGTATCATGTCATCACAGGGAAAATGATTGTGAACTTTGAACTTATTGTGGATAGGTGCTAAATGGCACAGGTCTATTTCTGGGCGTATTCAGACTTTTTTCTTTTTTATTTCCCCACTCAGTTTTACTTCATTAAAGAATAACTTGCTGACTTTGGACTTGCAGACATCTAAGAGAAAAGTTGTACAGTACACATTAAATGTACCCTTCAAGTGAAACTTGGTGCTTGATAGTGGTGGGATTCATTACTTGCAGGTTTTTAACAATTAGGGTTATTAGGCTTTCAGTATTTTCCCACTAAATTTAGCAAAATGGTGACACTGATTTAATTAATTCAGTAGATTTTACATACTTTGCAGAGCTCACACTAGAAGGGAATTTTTCATTTGGTGTCCTGTACTGTCCCGATTCGCCTACTTAGCCCTATATTTGTACTGTACAGTTTGCTCCAACTGGACAACGATTAGCCCGAGACTTCAAATGAACTGCAGTTTATAGTGGGCTACAGGCTAAATTCTTAAATGTTTTAAAAACTGATCATCTAGGATGCCTAGAACTAGCTCTGGGGGTCTAAAAAGTATATTTGCAATGATAAAAAGTTGAAGAACAAAAACTGGGTGTCAAACATTATGGAAATCCTGCGTAAAGAAATCGCTAGGAGAACATTTTTTTATATTTTAGAGAAATTAAATAATCAGTGTAAATTAAGTAGATATACTTTTCATAAAATCATTTTATTTGAATGGTAACACGGAATTTAATGAAATCATATTATCATTACTGGAGAACATTTTTTGCATTTGAGAAATTTTTGTTTTGTAAAAATAAAACTGTACATATCCTTTTCATAAAATAGTTTTTTTTAATAGTAACACGCAATTTTATGTAATCATATAATCATTAATTTATGTTTTCATTACATGATAAATCTGGAGGGGACCTTAAACAAAGTAGAGAGCAGTACAAATGTACATACTAATCTAATATAGTTGTATAGTGTCTAGGGTATGTTAAAAGAAATAGAAATTATGATAATGATAATGATGAAATACAATGTTTTACAAAAACATTTAATTTCTCAAAAATATAAAAATAAATTCTCCCGGAAAATAAGCCTTGTTGCTATACCTAGTGATTTCTATATGTTGGATTTCTTTGACGCCAAAAACTAAACATACAATTCCAACTTTTGAAAAAATGGATTTTTTTTGGAATTTGAAAATTTTAAGTCATAAAAGTAAGTTAAATGGTAAAAACACAGTCGTACTCCTCAGTGAGAAAAAACAACAATTTTTTTAAAAAGTTGAAGCAATCTTGAGAAATAAAATATAAATTTTTGTTGTGATCAGTAAATTGTGCACAATTTTATTGTTTTTTTTTACTTTGCATTCCCCCACATAAGACAGTAAACATACTTCAATATTTTCTTTACAAAGTTAATTTACTCCGTGAATATTTAATCTCTGTTTTCTATTATTGAAGGTCTTATGGGGCTTAAAAATATAGATTTTGTACATTTTTAGTTTCGCTTTATTTACCCCAAGATTTAATTTCAATAAGATTTTAATCGCTGTACACTTCGGTTCATTTCAAGCACAGGGCCCACTTTTATCCAGGCTAGAGCAAGCTGTACAGTACACATACAGACCAAATAGATTCTAGAACAATAAATGGCAAAGTAGAATTTGTACAGTTGTATTATGACGTCACAAGTGTCAACTTTGTGTCCGACAAAATTATTGATGATTAAGTGATAATTTTTTAAAATAAAGTGCTTCTTACAGTAAAATAAGTGCAATTTTTTGTGTTCTTTATTTTCTGTGTTTAGACTTTTGTATTTAATCTTGGAAAACATGTCAACTAATGTGAAATAATTTCGTTTTCCATGTTATAATTGACACTTGTGACGTCGTGTATAAATGGTCAATTTCTTTGTTGCTACCTAATTTACTGGATAAACTATTTGATATAGTCTATATTAGGCAAAACAGGACGGTACACTGAATCAATTATCTCTTTCTATCGATATTTATGTGTAAAAGGCATGAATTTTTTGGTATAAGTTTTATTTACTACATATAATATTTAAATAAATAAATAACAACAATGAACAAGGTTCAGGCAGTCAGGCAGTCATTTGGTATTCTTCGAGCATAGTATTGGCTGGTCTTAACTAGACCAAGCAATCAAGCTTGATGATTTGTCTTTACTGGCTGGCGGAGTACTGGGCAGGAGCAGGAGAGTAGGCAGGAGCAGGAGCAGGAGCAGGATCAGAGGCGTAACTGGCAGGGGCAGGTGCAGGGGCGTACTTGGCAGGGGCAGGTGCTGGGGCATACTTGGGAGGGGCAGGGGCTGGGGCATAGGAAGCAACAGGGGCGGAGGCGGCAGCATAAGGCTTAGCCTCGGGGTACTGAGCTGTTCCCTCGTAAGAGACCTCAGCAACATATCCACCATCACCGTTGACCGAGTAGGTCACCTTCTGTAATCTGCCATCGGGAAGTGCGACGTAGTAAGAACCACTGGTGGCATATCCCTCCCTGGTCTCTTCTTGACCGTAGTTGTTGTTGGTATAGTCATCCTTAACGGCCCAGTTGAAAGCATACTTGGCGGGCTCATCGGCGTACTGAGGGGCAGCAGGGGCGTAGCCGGGGGTGTCAGGGGCGGGTGCAGCGGCGGAGATGGCAAGGAGGGAGGAAACGGCAAGGAAGACCTAAAAATAGAAAGAGTTTTTAAGGTGGATGTTAATGTAAAACAATAAAGGAAAACCTTTTTTAAGCTGAAACAAATCAAGAAAGAGGTTTGGAAACATTTCAATTTTAGAATGCAAAATCAGAGAATAATGTTATATTTTATTAAAAAAAACCTAGTTTAAGCACCCAGGTTAGCCTTGAAATAAAATTTTCAAATAAAAATTAATCCTCTCTATTAAGATTCTTTAAATCAAGGCAATAACATTCCCGTGGTTCTACCAAGTTCCTCAATCAAAATTTGAGGCCAATCATACAATGGGTTCATGAGTTACACATACTCATGATTTGACAGAATAACAAAGATTACTACTTTATATAGATAAATTAGAAATGCAGGTATAATCTTATTTTTTAGTTATTAAAAAGTTAGACTTTAAGGAAAAATCTCGATGTTTAATAATCAAGTTTACTCTTTTTTTAATAAGTGTTGTAAGCATGCACAACAAGAATTTTGCAGTATCATTAATTGAAATCACACGATTTTTAAAGATTAAGAAATTATCAGAAAGAAATTATAATTTTGGAGCTCTTTTAATTCTCTTAAGACATTTTAGTGCAAGATATCAAATATTTATATTTCAGTAAAACAAATGACTTTTAGTTAATACTCTAATAAATGGCAAGAAAAATTAAGAATTTCAGTTTTTATTTTTAATAAGTTGATTTGGTGTTTTCTGTTTTTGTATAAACAGAGTTATTACTCAAAAAATGAAAAGAACTGTTTAAAAAAATTGTGCGTTTTTGAGTATATTAAACAAATAACAAAGGAATTGAGTCTTTGCAACAAACTCTGATTTTCTAATCCTTATATTGTCCCAACCAAACTTCGTAGACCTTAGATATTTCAAACTATGAATAATGTTAGCTCAACTTATCTAAGTTTGAAATATTAAATGTGTACAACAACATCAGGTCGATAAGATATTGGAATTCGAAAATTTAAGTTTGTGGCAAAAACTCAATTCCTTTAGCTTTAGCTTTTGTTGTACCTTCATGTTGTATGATTGAGTAAACAAACTGAACTGATTAGATCTCATCGCCGAGCTCTATATATACGCAACTCTTTGGGCGTCAGCTGACGTCACACCGGTCAGATTTACGCTTCCGACGCTAATAGCACTGACGCTGCTGCCTGCGTGTCCGAACTTCGGGGGAACCCTGAGTTTCCAACGGACATACAGGGTGATTCGACTCTACAAAATAAAAATCTATAAAAAAATTTTCATTCCTTGATCTATAATAGAAATAAATACAAACGCAACATTTCGCCATTTTGAACTATTTCTAATAATGCGGAAGTATTAAGTTTGACTATCTATAAATCTGTGAACATTGATATAATTTATATCCTATACCGCCCAATACAATTCGATATGTGACATGATAATACCTATAGTCCCATATATTAACAGTTACAAATACAATTGTTAAATAAATGTCGGCTTGTAATTTGATAATAATTATTGATTTAATTTCATACAATAAAATATTCAAATTTTGTATTTATCAAAAAAGGTTGAGACAGTTCCAAAAATCAAAAAAATTTGATTGAAAATTTTTAGTTTCCACAAACAATACTATTTCCCGATGCTGATCTTTGTCTGATCTTGGTTTAAAACAAGGAGATAAGAAACATCCTTAAAAGGCTTAAATGCAACCAAACATTTTTTTCATCTTAAGAGTGTTAAATCCGGAGACTCGAGGTTGCAAGGACACCCCCTTGATTCCACATAAGTATAGTTTTCTACTTTTATAATCGACTGTGAGAACCAGAAAAATCTGGAATATGAAGACGACTTCTAGACTTAATTTATGACTTTAATTAGTCCAATGAACATGTTACACAGCAATTGAGCAATGTGAACAGACCCATTTCACTTGAAAATTGCTAGTAAAACTTATTGATTTGTAACAACATAAAATACACATTAGTATTCCTATTCCACGGATTTTGGGCTTTACTGTTGATTTATCAGTATTGTAGTATTATCTAAAATTGATCAATTTTTCATATCAAATCAAATTATCTAATTCATTTTATAATATCTAAAAATCATCTAACAAAGGTTAGAACTTTTATGTTGTTAACCTAGGGATCAAGCATTGATCTCCATCTTATCCAGAATCCTTAATTTAATTCCTCTTCATATTCCGTGGTGGTCATACTTTACAAGGATACATTTAAAAGAGAGATCAAGTATCGAACTTAAAGGATCTCACACCGGATATCGAGATATCCCGACTCCAAATAAAAAAGTTATTTGCAAGAGTATCAATTATGCTTGTTGTTCTTTTATTAAAAAAGAAAAATTGTCAAAAAGAAAAAATACTGGGGGTAGCTTGTAAATATTTCAGAAGGAAAAGAATATATAGAAAGTAACATTTTACACATTAATCCAGAAGTGTGCAAGCTCTCGCGAAAAAATCGATGACAACTTTGCAAGGTGCAAAATCTTAAGGTAAAAACAAGTGCTGTAGAGTTCTAAAATATTGTGGCTCCTCAAAGACGATCCCATCTTGAAAATTGATGCAATTTTCATAGCAATTTGGTTCTTTGTGATTACAATCTGATTAAAACAGTCACGTTTCCAGAATCCAACTGATATGTTTATAATGCGTTTATATTGTTGTTATTGTTTGCAAAATTAATACACTGGAAAGTGACATTGTGTTAAATACCTGAAAATTACAAGGATTTCTTTAGAAAATTCAATCACGTTAAATTAATGTAAATTCCATGTTCGGTTGAAAATCATGTTCCCAATCATATAACTCCTCTATTTTAACAGTAATTGAGAATAACAAACACGTTTTTAATTTCCAATTTGAAACCAATGAGCACTTAATTATAATTTTATAATCCATTTATCTTTGCAACCTGATGTCATTCCATCACCTACCTCCCCCTTCTCTTCAGTATAACTCATCCCACTTTTTTTACCCGGCCCCCCTGTTTTCATTATATTTTTCCCCTTCCATCTCTTATTTACTTTTTCTCTTCTCCTCCCCTTCCCCCATCCTATAAATCTTTCTATTCCTTTAAAGGGACTGATAAATTAAAACTGAAAGGGGTATAGTCTGAAATCTAAGCATTTTAGGATCGATTATCCTAATATGCTTAGGTTTCAGCTTCCCTTTCATTTTTCCTTTACAGTCCCTTTAATTATTCTCCCCCCCCCTCCTCCTT
>NW_019396330.1:312261-323398 GCF_000591075.1 Eurytemora carolleeae | reverse complement strand
CTCGACTCTTTCCCAGAGAGGTTTCGTGTTTTTTCCTATACTTAGGATTTTTCATCTTTTGGATTTCTCTCAGATATTTCTTCAATTGGAATTAATTATTCATAGGGCTGATCCACACAATTTTCTCTTCTAGTTTTGAACTCGACTCTTTCCCAGAGAGGTTTCGTGTTTTTTTTTTATACTTAGGATTTTTCACCTTTTGGATTTCTCTCATATTTCTTCCATTGGAGGCTGCAACATTCACATATTTTTAGTTCTGGATTTTAGCAACCTCTCTTAGTTTATGTTTTTATCGCATTTGTAGTAAAGATTCCTTCGGAACTCTTCCCTGGTCTTGAAGAACTTTTCTTGCTGCTGAAAATAAAAACTGTTAGAATCTAGTATCTACTACAGTTTTTTGTTTTGGTATATCCAACTATGAATTTTCGTAGATAACGTACCTTCATTTTAAAATTGTTTACGTCATAGATCCCTCAGGTTGTAAAGATATAGTATAAGATATATTAACTCTTCATTAATATATAATGTTCAGAGGACGGATATATATCTGAGTATAAGATATATCAGCTATACATTAATATATAATGTTCAAAGGACGGATATATATCTATAAGATATATCAGCTCTACATTAATGTATAATATTCAAAGGACGGATATAGATCTGAGTATGAGATATATCAGCTCTACATTAATAAATAATATTCAGAGGACGGATATATATCTGAATGAGATATATCAGATCTCCAGTAATATATAATATTCAGAGGACGGATATATATCTGAGTATGAGATATATCAGCTCTCCAGTAATATCTACAGCCTGGAGAGTATGACGAGGATCCTAGAGGGAGTTCGTAAACTGGTTCAGCATCAACCTGAAGATCCAACACAGGTACAGTGGGAACCAGAAAACCAATTGATAATTGTCGTCTTCCTTCTGTCTTTTAATTAAGAAGTGTCGCAATGATTTTGAAATTTGTAATTGTTTTAAGTCTACGGCCAACATTTCAAGAGGTTAGAACTTTAATATTGTTTATCTCTGGATCAAAATTTGCCAAAGAGGATATCGAGATAAAAGCTGGAAATTCTCACTATTTCACACTAAAGTTTCGAACTCAGGCACATTTATTAATTTTAAATCAGATACAAACTTAATAAGAAGAATGATGGAGAATGACACAGACAATAATTTTTTTGGGTTTTTGGTAACAATTACAATTCATGAGTTTAATAATTCTTTCTAAATTGAGATGCTAGGCTAACATTCAGTTCTGCTACATCTGGTTAATAAATTGGTCTAGTTCTCCATGGAATTGTTATTCTGTTTTTCATATCTTATATTTGACATGTTAAGTACAAATTCCTTTCAAGAAATAAAAAAAAAAGATAATAATCTTTTTGTAGGATTTGAAGAAAAGAAATTTGCGGGATTTCTTGGAAGGATTTCTCACTTCTCAGGTATCATTTATACTAGTTACATTCTTTGAGAGGCAGCAGAAAATATATTTTCGTAGAAATATATATATATTTTTTTAATTTAGAACATTTAAATTCGATGTCAGTTATCACAAGTTTTTTTTCTTTTAGACCATTGGGAAGTGGTCGTGTTTCCTTGCAGATCGCAAAAAGTCTACTAGCTCAAAAATATTATTTCTTGAATTTATCATGTCGTATATTATTTTCTTCGTAATTGTCTAAAAAGATTCAATCCGTTGAAATTTTTTTTTAACTCTTAATAATTGATTGAGCTAGACCAAAAAACACCTCAAAAAGGCTAGTTTTAAAGAAAAGTATATTTTCTGGAGTTTTTTTTTAACTAAAGGCAGTCAATTTTTGAAATTTTTCAAAAATTTCAATGGAATTGATCTTTTTAACGAAGAAAATGATATATAATTTGATAAATTCAAGGAATTTTTTTTGAGCTTTGTAGACTTTTTTTGCGATCTGCACGGGCCTTGCACGACCACTTCCCACAGGTTAAAAAAATATCCTGTGAAAACTGACACCATAAAGAACAATATTAGCCTGAGAGTTATTTTTGAGACAATATTTCTATATTTTGTTGCAAAATGGGGCACACTAATGTTTTCATTATAAAAGATCAAATGTTTAAAATTAGAAAGAAAATGTTAGCCTTCATAGGAATATTTGTCTTAACTTATAGTTGTGGCAAAGGAATTAAGATAGTCAATTAGAGTTTGATGGTTAGAATAATTTGCTGTCTCTTAAAGATAAGTTACAGTCTGTGATTACAGTAGTCGGCGTTTATATCAATACAATGAAGACTTACTTACTTGTTTTGATGACTGCAGAAGACCGGGTGATCCGTTAACGCAGAATTTTTTTCTTGTCCTCACTGTACAGAGATCGAACAGATTTGGCTTCTGTGCTTTACGTCTAGGTCTCTGTCCTGGCACGCACTAAATTATAGACTATTCGGTTACTAAAGAAAATTTTCCTGGTATCGGTGTTGCTTCTGGAAGGTATTAATTTCATGGCGTACTTCTTGTAGGTCTGACAACATTTTCCCCGACTATTGTGAACCAGGTCGAAAAATCGACATTGTCGATCCCACGCAGGATTTTAAATACTATGACCATATTAAATATTTTACGTCTTTCAGCTAGTGTACAAAGGTTCTCTCAGTTTTTCCTCATACTTAAGTCCCTGTAATCCATCAACCATGTTTACTGCTCACACTGAACCCTTTCTAGCAGCTCAATATCACCCATTAACCAAGTTGCAAACAAGTTTTCTTGTCGGGGTGAATAAAAACCCTAGAGATCTGTGACAGTACACTGTACAGTTGTTGCTCTGCGAGCTGCCTCCCTATATTGTTTAGAAGGTTTTAAGGTTTCATATTATGACTCCAATGTCACGTTCATGTGTTACGGTAGCTAGGGGTTCTCCATTCCTTAGGATTATTTCTACCCACATGCAGTACTTAACATTTAGGTACATTGAACGATTTAAACCATTTATATAACCTACTCATGAGATCATTGATTGAAGTTTGCAATTTGTCCCGATCTTCTTCGGTTACTGATATGTTACCAAATTGTTCAAGCTTTTTTCAAGTTTTCAAGTTTACAAGTAAACAAAGAGAATCTGTTAATTGAAAATTCTCTTTGTTTCTATGTATCCAATCCATGCTGTTAAAAGTTTGATTGAAATAGAAAGTAGTCTTCATTGTATTGATATGTACGACGACCATTGTATATTAATGCTAACAGGTGTTTGGTGAGATGTCAAGAAATCTTAAAGCTAGAAGAAAGCTTGGGCTAGCTCATCGACCCTACCAGGACCTTCTCTGTCTATTCAACCACGGGCTAGAGCACCTGAAAGAAGTTCTGATGGACCCTGTTCTACAGGAGGTATCCTGGCCTATGCCGGAGTTTCTCCGACCTGGATCAGACGAGCTGCCGGTCAACTGGAACGATGCTCTTCATGTTGATGAAACTGTACAGTTTATAGATTCTCTCAAACTGGAGGATTTACAGGTATTACTATTCAACAGTGAGGAATGAAAAAGTTATAATGGTCTGAATTATTATTAGACTCCCCACGCACAGTGGGGTATTAGGGGGGGGGGGAGTCAGCTCAAAATGAGCTTTATTCCATAAACCTCTTATATATGTAAAATAAGACTTGGCCGCTTAAAATTTTTTTTGAGAAAAGTTTGTAAGTTGTTTAAATGTTATGATTTAGTTAAGAATTTCGACCGCAAACCCACTATTTCATTAAAAACTCTAAAATAGGATTTTTCAGCACGCAACTCAGACTAAATCAAGGATTGGGGTGCTGCTGGAGCCCCTAAATCTTTTTCTATTTGGCGGTCAGAATCTACTTAAATATTTAGATTATCCCTAAACCCCTGTGCTCTCATGTGCTTTTACTATAAAATATCTGGTTTTCTTCCAAAATACTCGCTGTAACAAAGACGATATCTGAATATATTGCGGGTTTACAGGATCCATTCAAGTATAAAGTTATGAACGGTAAAAGTAATTATAAATTGAAATCATTATAAATCAATCATACAATGTTTGTAGATTAGAAGATTATATGAATTTATTCTTTTTTCTCAACATGAAACACAAGACAAATGCATTTTAAGAGGAGTATTGTGACAAAACAGTCATGACCCCCTAAAATACCCCACCGTGACTCGCCACCTCCCATTTTGATAAACCTACACAATAGATAGATAAGTCATTGAGGTTGCTGTTTAGTAAAGAGGGTCAGGAGGGGAGGGTGGTCCAGGCGGCATTTCACTAATTTTAAAATACAATTTAAGTTGTAGTAATGAAAGAAATATATGCAATGCTTGCTTAGATTGTTTTATTTTTAATCCCAGCCAATCGATGTGAAATGATTACAAGAGACATAAAGCTGAAAATTGGGATCAAATTAGATTATTTTTAATGCTTGATTGTACATGAATTTACAAGTAATTTCAATTCAGAGTTTTGTTTATTATTAAAAAAGGTTTGATAAATATTTTTGAATCGATGAAGGCTGTTGAGAGCTTTAATTAAGCATCACTATTTTATCTTTTTAAGCCACTAAATAAAAAAAAGATGTTACAGTAAAGTTAAAATGATGAAAATAAGATTGAAGATTAACCCTGGCAATTCCCAGGTTTACGAGGCAGATAGCTGGCGGAACCTAGTGGAACAGATCTGGGCATATGTGGACCGAATATCCGTCCCAAACTACGATACATCCGTCCTTGTCTCAGAACTACGGCGGAGTCTGAGCCGGAGCTACCGAGGATACACCGAGCAGTGTTGTCGAGGCGGAGGTGGGGAAAATATTACTCCGCCACCGGAAATACTACCTTGGACTGATATTCTGGTCTGCTGTGCTCAGTACAGGTAGCTCTTAAATATTTATAAATGTGTTTACTTAAATGATATTTCACACTACAGTCTTATTAAAGTTTCTATTTAGTTTTCTTTTTCACGCTGGGTTGTTTTTAAGATTCAAGATCAAAACCTGAAACTTCAGTATGTAGTTAGCTTATAACTTTATAACTTTATATTCTTAAAATATAAATATTAAGAATGACAGGCGGGATTTGTGAAAACAGATCTAAGCTCTCCTGCTGCAGTAGTTTTACGTTTATTTATTTCACTGTTATGTTAATATCTGTTATCATTATTACTGCAGTAAAATACTGGGTTACCCACAAAGGATAAGACTACAAAGACGACCTGAAACTCGATTAATGTGGTGATTCCAAGGTTGAATTAAGTCTTCTGCCTTAATTAAAGTCGTTAATGGCTTATTTATTGATTTAACAAAGAAAGAAACAAGTTAACAATTGCAGGGAACCAATACCATTAATATATAATATTAATATAACAGACAGTATACATTACTGAAAGTCGTCTATGACGTCTCATCCTTAGTGCATAACCCTGTATATAATTGATTTGATTATATTGTATTGGGAAATTTTTCCTGAATCTATTAACAGTCCCTTTTTATCTAGATTGTCGTGTATGGAAGGAAGTGATAGAATTGTTGGATATAGAGAGGATAAAATACTAGAGTACTCACTACCATCTCAATGGACAAGGTTAGATATTTCATTTCTTCTGTTCTAAACCATCTGTTTTTCTTCATAATATAAGAATGAGGAAAGGGTTTGGAGAATTGGATCCAAATCCTGGATCCCTCCGAAAAAAAATATATCCAGACCCGGATCCAGGTGAAGAACATTTCTTTAAGTTTGATGAACCATTCAGAGATAAGAAATTTTTAAATAATCTCTATTTTTTCAATAGTTTATTTTTTTAGTTTTGAGAGCAGAAGTTTTTAGTTTACACATATGGTTAATAGTTTGCCCCTTGAATCCGGATCCAGATCTAGGAAGGCAAACATTTTGTGGATCCATTGGATCCGGATCCCAAGCACTGGGTTGTAGGCTGCACCAAATTAAAACCCTAATAAAAATGTTATCCTCGTTTTATTTCCGCGCGACTCTCATTTTAACAAGTTTCAGCTTTGCAACCCTACCTCAAATAGTTTTGAATATCATTGGTTCTCGTAGAAAATTAACGAAATCCAACTTAAAAACATGTTTTTGATCTGTTTGCGCTGCTACTCTACAATTTAATAATAACACCAGCGGACTGGGATGGACAGCTGAACACGCAGAGACATCTATGGTTGAACATTTGAACCGTTCACTATCTGAATACAGGGATAAACTGAGGATAGAGGAACCTTGTTATAATCCTGATCTCAGGGATAAACTCAAGGAGGAACAGAAACAATCTTTAAGGTATGTTTCATATTTTTAGTTGTCGAAATTTAAGACATTTATGACATTTGTATGTGTGGGGGGGGGGGTTGGATCATTCATCATCCCCTTGCTTTCTGAAGGAAAACGCGCCCCATTCCTTCTTGAGATTGAAAAACGGATTTTAAGTCCTAAGATTTTATTGTTACCAAATTTTCACTTGCTGCGCCTCGAGATAAAATCTTAAAAATAATCACAACACAAAATCCTCCGCCCCCTCCTCTTTTTAAGTTTTGCCTCCGGTAAAGGCTGATAATATCATTTTATAAAAAAATTGCATATTATAATTCTGCTTTCTTGTTAACGTTTATCAAAACATACTTTTTACAATTATTCTTCAGGTTAGAGTTAATGCTGGAGAATGCTCTGAGTGAGGATTATAAACCCAACCTACTCCGATCTAGCTTCGACCTGGAGGAGGATCAGGGACTGGAGGGGGAGAATAATCATGAAGGACGGAGGAGCATTGAATCAGTACCTTTAATCAGCTACGTGTCTCCAAGGTAAATTATATCTACAACTACACTGAAGAAATGTAAATTATTTTACTAATATTCCGTGTTTTCTCCGGACTTGTGGTTAAACACTTAACACGGATTGTGTCCATTATTTTAATTATTTTTTACAATCTCTTTCTGTAGAAATCCACCATTCTTTAATTTTTAAATGCACGTAAAGAAAAGCACCGTTGTGAATACAGCTACTTCATTTCTTTACAATTTGATTGTTTAATCATTTGAACTTTAAAAATTCTATTCCCTCTCCTAAGATTATTATTTTGTTTAGTTTGGGTCGAATTGTATCTCCATATACTGTATCCTGTAGATCGGAAATGATCTCTACCGGAATGTCCCCCTTGAGCCGGAAAGGAAAGGAGAACCGGAGATCAGGAGAGATGGTTCGGACTCATAGATTCTCCGGAGAGAAGAGAGGGGCGGAGAGTACTAAGAAGAGATGGTCTGGTGATCTCCATTCTTCAGCTAAACGACAACGTGGTGGAGATAAGAAACGGTAAAACCTTGAATAAATGCCACATGGAGTCCTAGAAAACTCGGGTACTAAATGACTACTTTTGACAACGCACTTAAATGTTTAAAAAATAGCAAAGTTTGGATTATTTTTTTTTAACTAAGAATAGAAAGTTCTAATAATTAAGGTAATTTATAAACAGAGAAGGTAAACATTATTCTGACCACATTTTATAAATCCTTATTTTTGGTTTAGTCGAAAATTAATTTTTTCGCAGATCAAACGTCTTTTTGTCGTGCTTATTCTTTTACCCTGTTAAAATCAATATTCAATATTTATCCAAAATTCATAACCTTCTATTTTCAAGCTAAATTGTTTACTTCAAAAACAAAGTTTATTAAAGTCAAGCCAAAACAAAATCTTGAAATATTTATTAAGTTGCATCTGTTCACATTAATAAAATAAATAAAATTAATACAGGAGTTCATATAAATGGGAAGGGGGGGGGTAATGTTTCTTCATTCACTATATGTCCTTCTAATAGGGAATCATATTAATACTTCTTCAGAGTTTATTTACATAGTTATCTAGACGATTCACATTTGTTTAATATGTTCAGTATCTGAATTTAAACTGAATTTTCTGAATTTAAACATGCACATTGCACATCAGTCTCAAATGGTTACAGGGGATATGTAGGGCACCCCCCCCCCCCCCAAAAAAAAAAAAAAAAAAAAAAAAATTGGGCCTTTATCTTATTGGGATCAGCTACATGTAAAAATTAAGTGTTGCCACTACGAAGCGCTTCTTTAAAGTTCAATTAGACTACATTTATTAGTTTAACTGAATAGTTCATTTCATTGAAAGACAAAAAATCATATCACGCAATAAGTACGGGTTTTAGGTACTTATAGGCTTTGGCAATTTCAGTTCTAATTGCGGCAAATTTTCTTATCAGTTTTATACACTCACAAATCCCCGATAGCACATACTGCAACGAATGGTTTTGTTGATACATCTCAATATAAGGACCAACTGGTTGGTCCTTCTTAATCAAGGTAGCTTATAGCTAAGAGGTCAAACAGGTAGCAGTTTATTGCTAAATGGTCAATCAGGCAGATAGTTGATTGCAAGGAGGTCAATCAGGTAGACAGTTCATAGCTAGGGGGTCAATCAGGTAGTAGTTCATAGCTAGGGGGGTCAATCAGGAATCAATTTATATCTAGGGAGTCAATTAGGTAGCAGTTTATAGCTATGGTTCACTCGGGTAGTAGTTCATACACTGGGAAGTCAATTAGATATCATTTCATAGCCAGGGGCAGGGGATCAAACAGGTAGAAATTTAATAGCTAGTGGTTCATTCAATCTGGTATATAGTTCATAGCTAGGGGGTCAATCAGGAATCAATTCATATCTAGGAGTCAATTAGGTAGCAGTTTATAGCTATGGTTCACTCGGGTAGTAGTTCATACACTGGGAAGTCAATTAGATATCATTTCATAGCCAGGGGCAGGGGGTCAAACAGATAGAAATTTAATAGCTAGTGGTTCAATCTGGTATATAGTTCATAGCTAGGAGGTACATTGGAAATCAATCAGATAAAAGTTCATATCTAAGGGGTCAATTCGGTAGAAAGTTCATAACTGATGATGTGAATTAGGTAAATAGTGCATTACTCAGGTAGCAGTTCAACGCTAAGAGGTCTTATTTAATAACTATTGTTTTGGTGAGCACACTTTTGCAGTGTAACAAGGGATATCTATTCAGCAATATTTCGATTTTATACATGTAGCTGTTGATGGCTTCATAGACATTTGAATTTGTTTTAGGAACACTTACATGTATGGAACAATTTGGGCCTGTGTGCTAAAGTTTTTTTAAGGGTGATTTGGGTCACCATAATGTTCAGTATGTTATCAAAAGTTTGAGCTCAGAATAAGCAATTCAACTTATTTCATACTTATTTTCAGGTTCATCCCGGATGCTGAATATTCTCAAGGTCTAGGTGGAGACCTGCAACCTACTCCGGGTATAGCTGGACAACTGGACGAGTTCAAGAATACTCTAGAAGATGAGATGATCAAGTCTGACAGATTCGAGAAATTGCTACAAGCAGCTCTCAATCCATAGACCATATCCAAGCTGTTTTAAACCATAGAGCTCCGTCGTTGCTTTTCATTTGAAGCGATCTGTTCATGTCATTGCTAAATAAATTGTTAACTCATTTAATTACAAAAAGAATGTGATATTTTTGCTCAAGTATTTTTGAATAAATGTTTGCAGAGAAATGTATCTAAGAGGTTAAACTATCACTGGAAAAATGGAGTCTCGAGTATCAATACAGTTGTTAGGTAGGATATCTGTTGTACAACTGTTCTCTCACAAGCATGTGGTACTGTACATTAATGTTGTTATTGTACATAAAGGGATTGTTATCACTTATCAGGGATGTGTTTGGGTTGCATGTATGCTTTGCGGGAACACTCTGCACTAGCTTCTGTATAAGCTGATTGGATTATGGATTCACTTTTAAAAACATTCTCGTGCATAAATTTTGTACACACAACGCTTACATCAAAGATACTCTAAGCGTAATTTCAAGTGACCCTCCAAGCAAAGATGGCGATGACCGATTTACAACGGTACCCTTGAAACCTTAATCTTTCTGAGAATGGGATGATAATTTTGTTTCCTTGTTTTTTATTTTTATTTCTTTATCTTGGGTTTATTATTGTTTATTTCTAATTGATATTTTCCTTTTCTTGGTTTATTAGTGTTTATTTATAATTGATATTTTCCTTTTCTTGGTTTATTAGTGTTTATTTCTAATTGATATTTTCGTTTTCTTGGTTTATTAGTGTTTATTTCTTATTGATATTTTCGTTTTCTTGGTTTATAAGTGTTTATTTCTTATTGACATTTTCGTTTTCTTGGTTTATAAGTGTTTATTTCTAATTGATATTTTCGTTTTCTTGGTTTATAAGTGTTTATATTGATATTTTCGTGTTCACGGTATATTAGTGTTAATTTCTATTTGATATTTTCGTTTTCTTGGTTTATAAGTGTTTATTTCTAATTGATATTTTTCTTTTCTTGGTTTATAATTGGTTATTTCTAATGATTATTTATATGGTTTTCTGCGGTAGGAATTTGCAAGTCAAATCTGTAAAGGAACAGCATTTGAAAATGATAAGTTCTTAAAATCACAATCATTGCGATCACAACGCTTTAAAGGGCATCTTTGGGAATAGGGAATTGCCCTCTTTGCATGTATTGAAATACGCTTACAATCCTTTTAAAGTATTCTACCTTCCCAAACCCTTCATTTTTCTATCACTGTGCTCAACCTTTACGAATAATTTACCTTTTATTCTTTATACAGGGATACCCACAAAGAATGAGACTTTAATGACGACCAAAAACTAGTTAAATATAACAATACTAGACTTTTTCGCGCCTATCTATTTCAATTGTGATTATTTTCTCTTTGTATATTATGTAAAACAAAAAACAACTAAAAGTTTGCGGATTTTTAAAAAAAATACTTCTGGATTTTCAAAATTAAATGAAAATCGAATTTAAACTTATGTTTACCAGAATCCATTCAAACCTTATTAGTTTTATCAGAATCTATTCAAACTGCTTTAGCTTAACAGAAACTCAGGGGCGGATATAAGGATTCTGTAGGGGGGGGGTAAAAATTTTTAATTTGGCGCGCGAAGCGCGCCGAAATTTTTTTTACCCCCCCCTAGAAATTTTTTTACCCCCCCCTAGAAAAATATCATGATGTATATCAAATTATTGGTTTTAATTGGGGTTGATTTGCATTTTCCAGTAGTATAGGCTTAAACCTAAA
>NW_019396330.1:299856-312183 GCF_000591075.1 Eurytemora carolleeae | reverse complement strand
TTACCCCCAGGATTCTAGGGGGGGGTATTTACCCCCAGGATTCTAGGGGGGGGTATTTACCCCCAGGATTCTAGGGGGGGGTAAATAACCCCAATAACCCCCCTTATATCCGCCACTGCAGAAACTATCCAAACTACTTAATTTTACCGAAACCTATCCAAACTTCTTTAGTTCACCAGAAACTATCCAAACTACTTTAGTTTACCAGAAACTATCCAAACTCCTTTAGTTTACCAGAAAATATCTAACGTTAAATTAAGATTTTTATGTTTTTGAACTGTGGTATAAAGTCTCAAATTACATATATTTCAACATATTGCATCTATGAAATATTATAGACATCCTGGGCATTGCAATACATGCTCATGAAGGCGGCGCATAATTATTAAGTTTTAGTGGTTTATGAAGCGAAAGTACAATTTTTACCGGTCATTTGAAGTAAATGATTATAAAGTCCATGATATGGAATTTATTTGCGAAACATATATGTCAGAAACTTTCCCAAAAGTTCTACGTTTCATAAGCCTTAATAAGATCTGAAAATCTCCCCCCCCCCCCAGCCCTTTGGAAAGGGCACTAAATTATTCTCAAATCAATATTTGCAGTAAGTTGAATACACCTTAGAATAGATAATATTATCCCCTTTTGCATGTCAGATACTAGTTATTCATTTATAACATTAAGTTCACACATTCTGGTTTGTCATCGTGACTTTCATCTTATTCAACTTAATTCAGATCTTTAGTTTCATTTTATTGCAAAAATCAAGAAACAAAATTATTTTTTTAACGATACAATTATTAGTTGAATTTAGCAAAGGTTAAAGAATTTTTAATGGCCCTTAAAGAGATGTGTTCAATTCATGAGGGTACCCAAATTCTTTGGATGGAGTCTTTGCCAGAAAAATAAATTTTCCAATCCCGATATCTTTGCAAACTGATGGTGGAAACTTCATATTTTAAAATTAGATTATTTGATCTAACAGAATTCACAGATTGATATGTTCAAGGTCTACGAAATTGGGTTGCAAAGATATAGGGATTAGAAAAAACATAGTTTGTAGCAAAGACTCAATTCCTTTAATACAGCTGTGCGAAGTTTAGAGAATGAGCCTAAAATGTACATTCCTTCCAGATAGAACAGTACCACTGTTTTATTGTACAAAGTTTAGAAAATATGTACAAAATATATATATGTACCTCTGTTATTTGGATGAGTGAAGTTTAGAAAATGTGTATACAAAAGGTTATGTTAATAATGATATATATGATCTGCACCTCTGTTGTACTGATCGGATGTTTGGAAAAAATGTACATAGTACTTAATATTTAGATAGAACCGCACCCCTGTTGTGCGGATCGGATTAGTAAAGTTTGGAGAATGTGTACATTATGTACATAATGTTTAGATAAAGCTCTACCCCTATTGTAAGGATCAGATAAGCAAAGTTTGAAGAATGTGTACATAACGTACATAATAATTAGATAGAACAGAATTTCTGTGGTACGAATCAGATTTGCAAAGTTTGGTAAATGTATTGCATAGTACTTTATGTTCAGATATAACAGTAACTCTGTGGTATATATCAGATTTGCATGAGGACATGAGGTTAGCGGGATATAAAATATATACGGGTACATGAGGTAAGCGGGAATTTAAAATATATACGAGGACATGAGGTTAGCGGGGATATAAAATATATACGAGGACATGAGGTTAGCGGGATAAAAAATATATACGAGGCAAAAGCTTAGCGGGGACATAAAATATAACCTCCCGCTCCCCTCTGTGTTAAATTTGCTTCTTCAGGGTTTTTATTTATTTTTTTCATGTGAAAGTTTTTTTCATTTTTGTTTGCTTTGAAGAATGTTAATGGACATTTTAATAAACTTGAACCCGGTTTTAATAAAAAATATCAGCTCTTATTCAGTATGAGATTTAATTCTCTATGTATAGCAACATCGATTATTTGGCAGAATTCTTTTTAATATTTTCACAAATACAAGGTTTAACAGAACTTAAAGCTTGATTTCTGTAGTAAAGAAATTGTATCTTTACCACAAACTCAAATTTTCTAATCCTTATATCTTTGCAACCTGATGGTGTACACCTTTGATATTTCAAACTTAGTTGATGTGATCTAAAGTCTGTGACAATCGGTTGCAAAGATATAGGTATAAGAAAATCAAAGTTTGTGGCAAAGATTAAATTCCTTTGTTCTGAAAAAAATAAGGAACAAGAAAAGATCAAGAGAAGTTCAAAGTTGAGAATAAACATTTTCAAATCCGGTAAAAAGAGTTAGACCTTTTGAAAAATGACAAGAACTTCATTACAATAATTCATGATATGCTTTTTTTTTGCCTTTAGTTAATTACTGATCTTGGTTTCCATTTTACGAACTGTTAAGGGTTTAATTGGGGGAGGGGGTGGGGAATGTGGGATTTAAATATTGAAGGGAATGTTACCGTAATGTTTAAGTGACCCTCCATGCAAAGATAGCAACGCCCGATTTGCACCGGTACCCTTAAAACCTCAATCTGATCAAACATGTGGAAGATAGCGTCGTTTTATCTGACTCGAATTTAAGTGTTTATTTCCGTGAATTTTTACCTTGCTTCTGAAAATCAAGAAAGTGTAAGTCCCTTTTGCAGAGAAAATCAAATAAAAATAAACAGCTCAGATAAATAAAAACATGGACATAAAATTCATGAGTGATCAGACAAAGCTTTCAAGAGTAGCATTGTAAATCAGGCATTGCCATCTTTGCATGGAGGGTCACTTGAAATTACGCTTACAGTCCCTTTAAGGTGCGTTCATCCTGAATTTAGATTAAACAGCTTAATAATGCTAAAATTATTTGATGTTTTTTGCATGCTAAAACTGCATTAACACAAGAATAAGTTATTATTAAAAACAGATCCATTTTATGACATTTAAACCAACTTCACATTCTTTAAAGAAACGTATTTTCTAGATAAATTTTTTGAATAAGAAACAGCAATCTTGAAATAATTATATTTTCTTCACTTTAAAGTACCTGAAAGTTTTAGATTATTCAATACTAGCCGAAGTGCCCGGCGATGCCCTTAAAAAACGCATCTTAGTTAAACAAATTTTGAAAAAAAAAATTTGAATTTTTTTAGCCTTTGTTACCCCGGCCGGGGTTTCCTCAAAAAATGTCAGCCCATTCGGTCCAACTGTTTCGCCGGCTATAGGAACATATGTATATACGAATGTCTTGTTTAATTATATATAGATAAATGTTTATTTTTAATGATTTTGCGAACTTATAATTCCTCCAGTAATTATTTTACCGCGAAAACTAAAATAAGAGAAAAAATAGTTTCTTTTCAATATCACTATGAGCTAAATCTACGTAACTATCAGAAGTCTCAAATTAAAAAAATAAATTGAAGAATATTTGATTCTTCAAATGTTTCATCAAGATTTAGCTTAAGAAAATGCGAAAAGAGGAAGAAAAAATGGAAATTTCTTTATTTGTAAATCTTAAAGAAATGTTCATGGCTTGGCTCCAGATGAGGGTGGATCCAGGATGAGACTTAAATGACACCTGAAATTCTTTAAATATGACATTTTGAAGGTTGCATTTGGACTTAGTATTTAAGAAGGTTTTGATAAGTCATAAATCATAACCGTAGTTTCGATATAAGTAAAGAATTCCATTTAGTCGTTTCTGCTAATTTGCATATGGATTTCTAATTTGATTAGAACTTTAAAGCACTTAATTTTAGCTTTAGTTTTGAAGAAGAATTGGCAAAATTCTCATCGATTTTGCTTGACATTTTGCAACCTTTGGATCAAAGTGAGTTATTTTGTGCTTGGGGTCCAAGTAGTTCAGCTACCTCTCCTATTCATACAATCTGGTTCCAGGTGCATGGAACTATGAAAGCTAAGTGAAAAAAGTTGTCTCTAAAGGGACTGGTGGTTAAACCTGTGGTATATCGGATACGCACTGAACATTCTATTTATGAATTAATGTGTTCTACCTTGTATCATCTTGTTTATTTACCAACCCTGAGCTGAAAACTTTAGAATAGTGGATATCGAGATTAATGCTTGATCTCCTCTTTTTCTTAATCTCCAGATTAAATAGTGATTGTTCTCCTCTTGTTATTAATCTCCAGATTAATTTACCTATCGGGATTAAGGATATTCCATTCTAAAGTTTTCAGCTCTGTAGAAATAAAAAATAAAAGATCTGTGGACGGTTCAGGGAGAAAATTGTTTCAGTAACTTTATTTTAAAGTTAGTTTATTTTGGGCAAATTTTGTCAGTTTATTGGAAAAACAAACTTGTTTTCTTGCAAACAATATATATATTGTTTGCTATAAGTTATACCTCTAATAAATACAAGGAAAAGAGGGTCGAGGGGATGAATCCTTGATGACAGTTGATTAATTAATGTTTATTTTGTTTAATCTTTTTTTAAATAGGAGTTTCTATCATCTTATGTCCTGTCTGGTACTCTTTATCTTGTATCTGTCTAGTCCTGTCTGGTACTCTTTATCTTGTATCTGTCTGGTCCTGTCTGGTCCTCTTTAGCCTGTATCTTGTATCTGTCTGCTTCTGTCTGCCCCCTTTATCGTGAATCGTATATCTGTCTGGTCCTGTCTGGTCCTCTTTATCCTGTATCTTGTATCTGTCTGGTCCTGTCTGACCCTCTTTATTCTGTATCTTGTATCTGTCTGGTCCTGTTTGGTCCTCTTTATCCTCTATCTTGTATCTGTCTGGTTCTGTCTGACCCTCTTTATCCTGTATCTTGTATCTGTCTGGTCCTCTTTAAACCTCTATCTTGTATCTGTCTGGTCCTGTCTGGTCCTCTTTATCCTCTATCTTGTATCTGTCTGGTCCTGTCTGGTACTCTTTATCCTCTATCTTGTATCTGTCTGGTCCTGTCTGACCCTCTTTATCCTGTATCTTGTATCTGTCTGGTCCTGTCTGACCCCCTGTATCCTGTATCTTGTATCTGTCTGGTTCTGTCACCCCTGTATCCTAGATTCCCTAAAACTGGTATCCCCTCCTCCCTCCCTACTCCACCGGATAGAGATGAGTTTCCGAAAATATTTCAATTAGCGGAAACTTAGCAGAACTCCCTAACTATACTAACTATACTCTATACAGGGGTTCAAACTCTTCACTATCTGCTATGTGACTCTATACCCACATCAAGTACACATTAAATTCAAAGATCATAATATATATGTTAACAATGTTTGTAACGAACTAACTACTAAGTTAATTTCGAATAAATTACATTCAATGTTATCTTTAATTCCATGGTTTCCATGTGGTTTCCGCTCCACATTTTTTATCATCCTTTACAGGTTTCCAGCTGGGAAAATTCACGTTTTTTTGTCAAACTTAATCCTATTCATGGAATGTAAATTGGGATTAATATTAGCCTTGTAGAATGTAAAAGTTAGATCAAACCATCGGCAAATATTGCGTAAACAAGCCTGATATTGATCTAAGATTACGAACTTTTATCTAGAGTCTTTTTAACCTTTGTTGGATACTTTTAATGTATTGTTAGATCTTTTATTAAATACCATCTTTTATTACAGAATTTAACCTTTGTTGGATACTTTTAATGTATTGTTAGATCTTTTATTAAATACCATCTTTTATTACAGAATTTAACCTTTGTTGGATACTTGTAATGTATTGTTAGATCTTTTATTAAATACCATCTTTTATTACAGAATTTGTTACTTTACATGTTTTATGTTTGTGTTCATTTCTTTCGAAAAATTATCATTTGTTTAAAAAGTTTTCGCCTGAACATGTTATACTCTAATACCTTTAGGTATTTGATAAATCAAACTACTTATTCTCTTGGATGAAGTTTTTAAAAGTTTTAACCATCAGGTTGCAAAGAAATGCTTCAAATTGTTCATCTATCCAAGCTCTGTCAATCTTTCTCATCTTTCCTATAAACCATATTTTAGAAATATTTTCATCATCGAGAGAACATGGCGGTAGGATGGAGGGTGTAGTAGGGGATCTCAAGGGGAACAAGATGAAAGAAAGAGATAAAATCTGTATTAACATATTTCTATATTTGTATTCAACTAGTGTTTCCATTTGAAAACTTTAAAAGATTATAAAATCAATTTTGTCAACAGTTTTCTTCCAGATGTATCTTCAACTCCTATTGCACAAAGGAAATTTTCAATTATATTTCAAGTGACCCATTATTTTAACAGAGCTGAAAACTTAAGAATGTGATATCCTTAATCTCGATCGGTTAATTAATCTGGAGATTAATAACAAGAGGAGAACAAGCATTATTTAATCTCGAAATTAAGAAAAAGAGTGGATCAAGCATTAATCCCTATATCCACCATTCAAAAGTTCCCAGCTCAGAATGATTCACTAAATTACTCGTTTATTCTTTATTTCAGAAACGATCCTATACGTTAATCATTAAGGGACTGTATGCGTAATTTCAAAGGATTCTCCGCGTGCACAGATGGCATTGGCCGATTTACAACGGTACTCTTAATCCTTATCTTATAAATGATGTGGAAAATATTACCGTTTTTATAGTGTAAAGGTGTTTATTTCAAATCATTTCCATATTTTTTCCTGCAGTAGAAATGCGCAAGTCACTATTGTAGAAAAATCTGTTTTCATATCTATAAACATAGCTATCTAATTCGTACTTGATCAGACAAAGCATTTAAGGGTACCATTGTGAATTGGGCATTGCCATCCTTGCCTGGAGGTTCACTTGAAATTACGCTCACAGTCCCTTTAACCTAGTCCTATATTCTGTTCTTGAAAATTGAATTATAAATTATAAATTAAATATTCTCCCTCCTCTCCTTAAACTTTTATTTTGTATAAAAAGTCTGGGGTTGTCCTTCAAAAGTTTAATTTAGGTGTTAAATTGACCAAGTTATGGTTGGTTGAATTTCTAGCAGATTACATCGAATTCTAATCTTCCAGTTCATTTCCTTAGCTCCCCTCACATACACATATAATTAATATTCAGTCTAAACTTAAACATAGGTTTTAAGGGATTTTCAAAGAGTATTAACCTTCCATTTACAGTTTACATTCTGATTCACAACGGATCCCTGTACAGTTTGTCTGAATAAGGTATCTATCTGAGAGCCGAAAATATTGCTTGTTTTCATCAAAAGTGACTTCTAGATAAATAGATAGAAAGAAGAAACGGGCGCAATTAATCTTTTTTAACGACATATATATAAAATATATATAAAAGATTATATATTTTCGTTATTTTTACACATATAAAGAGGGTTCTATGTGAATGAGATATGTTACTCTGTAAATATATATTTTGAATAACGTCGATCTTTCTTTTAATAACTAGTGAGGAGTACGTACTACGTATATTGAAGGGCTTCATCTGAACCTTAATGGGTATTTTCCTTTAAAGTTACTTAATATAAATTTTCAAATTTAGATTTTTTGTTGTAATTTTTTGTATTGTATTATTCCCTAATTTAAACAAATCTATGTCTACAATCTATGGATCAATATGTTGAAGTAATTTTTCTAAAAACTTTTGTTATTTGAATTTTTTAACCTTTTGGAAACGAAAGCATGAGAGAAGGGAATCAGACAACCATAGTTTTTTTCTACGATTAACTCAGTACAGTTATAATAGTTCACTAGTGCAGTTAATACATTTTTAATCTGAAAACAAATAAATTTATTTTTATTGCAAAATGAGATACATTATAGGATAGGACAATGGAGAACGTAGGATAACCCACAAACTTGGATACAGAATATATACAATACATAGTAGCATGCAGTACAGATAAGGATACAGTACACAGTAGGATACAGTAGAGAGTAGGATACAGTAGAGTAGGATACAGTAGAGTAGGATACATTAGAGAGTAGGATACAGTAGAGTATGATACAGTAGAGAGTAGGATACAGTACACAGTAGGATACAGTAGAGAGAAGGATACAGTATAGAGTAGGATACAGTAGAGAGTAGGATACAGTAGAGAATAGGATACAGTAGAGTAGGATACAGTAGAGAGTAGGATACAGTAGAGAGTAGGATACAGTACAGAGTAGGATAGAGTAGGATTCAGTATAGAGTAGGATACAGAAGAGAGTAGGATTCAGTAGAGTAGGATACAGTAGAGAGTAGGATACAGTACAGAGTACGATACAGTACAGAGTAGGATACAGTACAGAGTAGTATAAAGTACAGAGTAGAATTCAGTAGAGAGTAGGATGCAGTACAGAGTAGGATACAGAAGAGAGTAAAATACAGTACAGAGTAGTATACAGTACAGAGTAGGATCTAGTACGGAGTAGGATCTAGTACGGAGTAGGATACAGTAGAGTAGGATTCAGTAGAGAGTGCGACAGAGCACAGAGTAGGCTACAGTAGAGATCAGGATACAGTAGAGAGTAGGATACAGTATAGAGTGGGAAAGAGCCCAGAGTAGGATACAGTAGACAGTATTAAACAGTACAGAGTTGGATTATAATAAAATTCAAGTAGAACAAAAAGCCTAGATTTTTAATCTATTTTGATTGCATTATTTATTTAATTAACAATTTGTCATTTAATGCGATCCCAGTTTTGTAATTAAAGTTTTCTGTTTAAATATTTATATTTTCTCAGAACCATTCAAACGATCAGCAACTGACATTTTCAAACAGAATTTAATTCTGGGAATATGTATTTATATATAAGATAAATTTGTTTGATTTTAGTTAGGTTTTATACTGTTTTGTTTAGGGTTTAGGCTGGCTGGCTCCTGGTACAACACTACGGGAGATTGCTGCAAATAAGAATAGTGTACTGAATCCACCAGTTTTAAGAATAAGGTAGATTTTATATTAAGAATAATGTACTGATTCCACCAGTTTACTGAATCCACCAGTTTTAAGAATAAGGTAGATTTATAATAAGTGTACTGAATCCAACAGTTTTAAGAATAAGGTAGATTTTATATTAAGAATAGTGTACTGAATCCACCAGTTTTAAGAATAAGGTTAATTTTATAATAAGTGTACTGAATCCACCAGTTTTAAGAATAAGGTAGATTTTATAATCAGAATAGTGTACCGTATACACCATTTTTAAAAATAAAGTAGATTTATAGTAAGAAAAGTGTACCGTATCCACCAGTTTTAGAAATAAGCTAGATTTTATATTAAGAATAGTGTACCGTATACACCATTTTTAAGAATAAGGTAGATTTTATATTAAGAATAGTGTACCGTATACACCATTTTTAAGAATAAGGTAGATTTTATACTAAGAATTGTGTACCGTATACACCATTTTTAAGAATAAGCTAGATTTTATATTAAGAATAGTGTACTGAATTCACCAGTATTTATGAATTTGGTATATTTTAAAGTAAGAATAGTGAATCCACCAGAGAATAAGGTAGATTTTTTAGTAAGAATAGTGTACTGCATGCACCGTTTTCAAGAATTAGGTTGATTTTTTAGTAAGAACAGTGTATGTACCGCATCCACCAGTTTTAAGAATAAGGTAGATTTAATAACAAGAATAGTTTATTTATACCCCATTTTTATAATAAGGTAGTTTATATAAATTTAGGCCTGCAGGGCGCTTCGTGCCCCTCTTTCTATTTTTAGTTTTCTTTGTTGCAGTTCTATCTGCAAACCTTAATACGTCGTAGATTTCAAAGTCATATAAACAATAAAAATTTCGCTGATTTTACTATTTTTATCGTTTTATATCTAACAATTTCGGATTAGAATCTAATCGAAAATAATTGGATCGGGTAAAAATCTTAATTGTTAGATACGACTGCTTGTGTTTAAGAATAAAAGTAATTTTTTTAATGATAATATAGGACTAAGAAATAATGTACAATATGGTTTTGCAACTGAACATCTGAACATGAACTGTACAGGTTCAAGATCCCTGGTTGGCGCAGTTCAGGAGGAACGAAATGTTTGCGGCACATAGATCCAGTTGCTTTCAGGTCAGCCATCCCACCCTCTTATCCTTCTCATTATCCCCATCCTTGGCTTTAACTACCTTTATTCTTACTTAACCTACTAAAATATTATATTTTATTTGATTTCGAAAACAGAATTAAAAAACTTAAATCTAGAGATTACGATTAAACCGAAGATGTCTGTCTAAACTTTGAAGTCGGTGCGCCCGGTCTGAAAGTTAATGCATTTTTTTTAGCTGTTTGGAGGGNATATATAAATTTAGCTTGTCTGTTTGTTTATTTGTTTGTCCCCCATCTTTCTCCCACCTCCCCACTCTCCAGGAAAGCTTGGAATTTCAAAAAGATGGTTTCGGAGAAATCTCTAACAGGTTTCGTAGAAGCCAGCTTTGACTAAAATTATTTCCGAAAATTCTCTGAGTTTGCTCAAATCCACTTTTAGCTAGTACAATCTCTTTATAATGTACACTGTACAGCACAGTATAAACTACACTGTACACTGTACAGTACAGTATAAACTACACTGTACACAGTACACTGTACAGCACAGTATAAACTACACTGTACACAGTACACTGTATAGCACAGTATAAACTACACTGTACGCTAAAACACAGTATTTATTGTACTTTTCACTGTATAGAACAGTGTAGAAACTGTACTGTACTGTACTGTACTGTCTTATATATTCTTCGATTGTCTTCGATCAATTCATTGTTTTAAACCTGGGTTTGAGGTTTACAAAACTAACAAGCTATTACAATTAAGAACAAATATTGCTCGAAGTAAGATATTTCTCTGGTATTTCTAGATATTTCTATGATCAAGTTTGGACTAATATCTTGTATTTCTAGATATTTCTATGATCAAGTTTGGACTAATATCTTGTATTTCTAGATATTTCTATGATCAAGTTCGGACTGATTTTGACAAGGGTAAAGTTTGCAGCAGAAAACATAGGTAAAAACCTTATTCCAGAATAAAAGTTTGGTTTTCATTTCATAATCAGTCGGGTCAATATGTCCACGCGTTCTGTGTGTATCGCGTGACACTGATACTTCACTGCCATTGGTGGAAATGTTATCCACGTGATAAAGACGATCATATTATCAAATATATCTATAAAAAATGAACAAATAATGTATTCTAATTATAATAGAAGTGTACCTTAGCTGCTTATGAACCTCTGAGTTATTGTCATTTTTCAGATTCGTTGCGTATTTGCTAAATATGATCTGTTTATAACTTTGATTCTTATACCAAATCTCAAATATATAAGATTTGGTATAACGTTGACACAGTTTAATATCAATTTCTTGAGAAAGGAACATCAGATAGAAGTCATATAGGTCGCGATCAACTCCTAAAATGTTTAAGGTTTCAGCCTATACCCCACATTATTTTTCCTTAACAGCCCTTTTAAGCTTGCTTACATGTCGTCTTCTTCTTCCACAGTTTTATGGGTCTCCCTGCACTAAAATTATTTGTTGTTTAAATTTAAATGTTTTACAGTGAACGAAGTGAGAGGTGGTGGGCTGGACTTTTACAAACTGGAGGCAGAGACAGGTAATATGTTAGTAAAAATCCAGGGTGTGTACCTTCTCTAAAAATCTGCATTCCCCCCCCCCCCCCCCCCCCCCCCCCCCGCCCTTTTAAATGACCGTTGATATTGAGCTCTTGTTCGAATGCAATCGTCTCAATTATTAAATTGCAAAATTAAAGAAGAAAATAACTATTATTCCAAGGACTCTTGCAAATTTTTCCTTCATATTTAATTTCGAAAACTTATTTCTCTGTTTAATTTGAATACTTTTCTCCCCCCCCCCTTTGAAATTTAATTTTAATTAGATTTAAAGGTGAGTCTTCTTCTTTCTTGACACATCCACCCAAACACAATTTGTAATTTTCTTTTTCTCTTTTCATTTTTAAACTTCCTTTTAAATATTTAATTTTAATGTCTTTTCATCTTGAAACTTATGTTTTGAACTTTATTTAAATTCTTTTTTTAATACATTTTTTGCTGTTTTATTCAGTATTTGTTTGTCTTTAATTTATCAATTTTCACAATTTGCAACGGTACCCTTGAAAGCTTTATTTGATCTAGTATGAATAAGACATCAATGTTTAGAATTTTGGAAACTGGAAGAAGACTATGAAAAAACATTTTTTTCTTTTTTACACTTGTCTCTAAAACAGTTTTTCATATTCATATGTTCAATTCAAATGTTTTTTTTTTATCAGAAATGTTTTATTTAGAAATTAAGTTGAACTTGTGAAATTATTTTGAAATGAGATAAACTTGTAATATTAAATGTTGAATTTTTTAGCCTATAACACCCCCCGGCCACCCCTGAGTGTCCACAAAAAA
>NW_019396330.1:277859-299835 GCF_000591075.1 Eurytemora carolleeae | reverse complement strand
GGGGGGGGGGGGATTCAAGGTCCTGGAAAGGCTGGATGAACTTGTACAGGGTTATACACATAATTTAAATGACGACCTAATACTCATTGAATTTGACGATCTCAAAGTTAAATTTTGTTATGGTGACCAGGAATGTAAGAAACAAGATTAAAGTTAAAGGGGATCAGGAATGTAAGAAACAAGATTAAAGCTAAAGGTGACCAGGAATGTAAGAAACAAGCTTAAAGCTAAAGGGAACCAGGAATCTTAGAAACAAGCTTAAAGGTAAAAGGGACCAGAAATGTAAGAAACAAGCTTAAAGGTAAAGGGGACCAGAAATGTAAGAAACAAGCTTAAAGGTAAAGGGGACCAGGAATGTAAGAAACAAGCTTTAAGGTAAAGGGGACCAGGAATGTAAGAAACAAGCTTAAACTAAAGGGGACCAGTAATGTTAGAAACAAGCTTAAAGGTAAAGGGGACCAGGAATGTTAGAAACAAGCTTAAAGGTAAAGGGGACCAGGAATGTTAGAAACAAGCTTAAAGGTAAAGGGGACCAGGAATGTAAGAAACCAGCTTAAAGCTAAAGGGGACCCGGAATGTAAGAAACAAGATTAAAGTTTATAAAGGATACCAGGAATGTAAGAAACAAGCTTAAAGCTAAAGGGGACCAGGAATGTAAGAAACAAGACTGAGTAAATTCCCTTCATTCGTCTAGGGTTTATGAAGACTCATTCTTTAAAAGTAACCCTTTATATTATTAATGAAGAAAGTGGTTCAATCTAGAACGTCAATAAATGTCGTCTTGAACTAGAAGAAAGTTTTTTTAGCTTTCGAGAACGCTTTAATGTAATGTCGTCTTAAACTTGAAGAATTTCTTTTTTTTCCATCGTCTTTGCTACAACTAATTACATGGTTGATTTGGTATAGAGACTTAAACATATTTTGGAAGGTTATCATTAAAGTATCCATGCATAAATATCAACACACGTTTGTATTAAGATTAAGATTAAGAACTTTCAGTTTTGAAAATAATGGATTTGAATGTGCCTTGAAAGTACTATTATTAACCACTCTGATTGACTTTTTTGCAAGGATCTGTTTTTTTTGCTGTAGTTTTTAACCCCTCCCCAAGTAACGTTTCCATATTCAATATGAGGCCTTACAAGAGAATCATAAACAAGTGGACGAATGTTTAATGGTAAGATTGCCTGTATGGTTGATTGCCTAGTTGAGACCCGGCACCGGCAGCAAGGAGGAGCTAGGGCAGCCAGGGATAATGAAGATGAGGATAGTGAAGAAGAACCAAAGGTTGAAGTTGAACCCAAGAGTAAGAAGAAACTGGATCTTTTCTTCGCGCTGAAGCCTGCTAATCTTCAGGAGGAGAGATTGATGGATTATTGTCTCATGTTCATTGGACTATTAAAGAATAAAAGTATAACAGTCGTCTCCCTATTCCACCTTATCCTGGTTCTTACTGTACATTTTCTAGTGTTACATTCCTCGGGATCTATGGAGTGGACTAGAGAAGATAATGGCGGTGAAACTTCTTCAAGCTAAAGTTGAAACATGTGTGGATAAACTTCTTAAGGTAAAGTTGAAACATGTGTGGATAAACTTCTTAAGGTAAAGTTGAAACATGTGTGGATAAACTTCTTAAGGTAAAGTTGAAACATGCGTGGATAAACTTCTTAAGGTAAAGTTGAAACATGGGTGGATAAACTACTTAAGGTAAAGTTGAAACATACGCGGATAAACTTCTTAAGGTAAAGTTGAAACATTTGTGGATAAACTTCTTAAGTTAAACTTCAAGTTTAAACTAGTTGACGTCATTAAAGGGACAAGGGAGGGGCTGCAGGGCCTCCATGAGCTCCGCAAAATGGGGTCCAAGCCTCCGTATGGGCAGTTAATTATTTAAAAAACCAGACGCTTCCCTTTAACGTTAGAATAGATATAATAGAAGTAATAAATAACATTTTTTAAAGAAAATATTAAATCTTTAGATATTTACAATGTTTTCTTAAATATCCAAAATACATTGCATAATTATTAAGATATTAATTATTGTTTCTGAAGATTTTTAAAACTCATCTACGAATCCAGAGGCTTGGAGACCATTTTGTGGGGCTCATGGCGTCCCTGCACTCCCACTCTAAATGGACTGTCGAGTGTCGGCGTAATTTCAAAAACCATCTAAGAATGTAAAACCTTTAAATTTAAGAACAGGTGGCTCCGAAAACGGCCCTTTTAACTTTTTTCCCAAGATATCTTGTTATATTTTTTAATAATAGTATTCAGAAATAGGACAAACATAGTTCTTCTTTATTTGAATTTTAATTAAGAAATATTTTTTTTGAATTTTAACAATGTCGGCAATATCAAGCTAATTAAAAATTATATCTAATAATAACATAATAGGAGTACAATTAAGTCTATTTTATTTACCGCTCAAATATGTTTTGGAGGTCCAAAGGAACTGAGTTTTTGCCACAAACTTTGATTTTCTCTTCAGCTATACCTTTGAACTATTCAAGGTTTACAGTTTACACCATAAGGTTGCAAATACAAAGGGATGAATAATTCGAATTTGTTGCAAAAACTCGGTTTCTTTTGATCCTTTATTTTTTATTTTAGGGATATAAGAACACTACGGGACCCTTCCCCCTGAAGGAGGACTTTCTCCGTCAGACGGAGAAATATTTCCCCTCCTACTTTCACGAGGAGTTCTCCGCCCACTGGGACGAAGGAGGGCGGATCAGTGAAATTAAACTTGTAATAACTCATCCAAAGGTAGGGACAGTTGCGGGGGAGGGGGGCCACCTTTGTACTTGATTCTGAAAAAAATCGAAATAATTCAGATTGCAAATAAACAGGAAGATAATCTATATTTAAATTTAGCTTGTCTGTTTGTTTATTTGTTTGTCTGTTTGTTTGTATCCAATAATGTCAAAACGGCTGAATCGATCAGGCCCAAATTTTGTGTGGGACCTCACGTGGCCCCAGGGAAGGTTTATGGCCAATGAGACTTTAAATATGTAATCTTAAAATATTTTTATCTTAAATTATTTCATTTTGTAAAATTTTGAAAATGCGCGAAAAAATATTATGAAATTTCGCAAAATAAAAAATAAAATTTATGCTAGTGTACAAAGAGAAGATGCTCACAGATAAAGCCACAATTAAAATTTGAAAAAGAAGATGGGTGCGAAGCGCCATAAAAGCCTAGTAATATAATAAAACAAAGATTTTTTTGTTAGGTATATGTCAAATCTTTTAGTTTAAAATTTTATTTGAATGATTAAATTAGTAGATGCATTTGCAACTAGAGACAAGTTAAAATTATTTCTATTAAAGAGTTTTTTTACTATACACAAAGCTGTATAAGTAAAATCTTGTAACATATAAACCATTTTCGTCGGTTCAGAGAAAACATCCACTGGTGCTAATGTACAAACACAATTTTATTGGGAAAAGGATAAGATGTAGGGTATTTTTCTTTTAATTTTGACTTAGCAATTTTATTTCATTTAATGAAAATCTGATCGTGTTCATCGTAGCTCTCAGTAATGTATGGTAATAATCTTAAAATTTAACAAAAACTTAAATCTTAAAAAATGAATTGTTCTTTTAATACTCAAAAATTTAATTCGGCCAAGACAAATAATCAAAATTGTAACATTAACACTTTTATAAAATATATTAGATAAAACAAAAATGTTTAATATTGTGAATGAAACCTGCAAATTATACTAAAAAACAAAGACGACCTTCAAGTCGTCTCTTCAGTGAAATGTTAAATATCAGAGACCAGAGCTGAAAACTTTAGAATGTGATATCCTTAATCCCGACCTGTTAATTAATCTGGAGATTAAATTCGTGAGGAAAACAAGCAATATTTAATCTGGAGATTAAGAAAAAGAGTGGATCAAGCATTAATCCCGATATCCACCATTCTAAAGTTTCCAGCTCAGGAGACAATGTCCTTTATTTCTAGGAGGACAAGGAGACCCAGCTGGTTGTACTCCGGAGGATAGATAGAGAGGAGGTTGCTGAGACTGTTGCAACTATAAGTCAGATTTGTAATATTGCACTTCAGGTAGATATGGAGCTATTTATCGGTAAAAATCTACCTTTTCTTATTCTACAGCTATAAAAGATTCTGTGTAAAGACAACTTAAAAAAATGTGCCCACGGGAATTCAACTAAAGACATTTATTGGTAGATTGTGCATCTGTGCTATTTTCATACTTTTTTGGCATATTTTTTGGACACTATTTCTGATGCAGTTAGACGTTGTTTAGGGGCATTTTTGGGGTTTACTGGGTGTACACTGTACAACGTTCAGTGTGATCAGTTTCTTTAAACGAATATTTAGGATGCTGGAAATATCGAGATATCCAGGATGAATGGTATCCCCCTATACTTCAGGATATTGAACCAACGGGATACAATATCCATTCTCAGCCTACTCTGTGGATATTATAGGTATATAATATAATATATAAAATATATGATATTAAATGATTTTAAGTCTTGGAAAATTGAAAAGGATGATTATTAAAATAATCTTTAGGATGACATCAAGAATAATAATAACTATAAAACTATTCATGATTTCGTTGAAATTTTGAGTTGTAATTCTGCTCACCTTTATCAATTCGTATCCTTCGAAAAAAAGACGCACTAAATGTTTTTCTAAGGAGTTTTATCTTCAGCATTGGATAATTAGAACCATTCTCTCAAATTGTTCTGTTCTTTGAAAAGAATTAAAATTCCTGGGAAAATTCAATAATTACTTTCAACCTTGATTAATTATAAAATGTTGATTCAGTTCTCTTTTCAAGGACGTAAAAAAGTAACTGTTAGTATTTATCAAACACTGTATATAGTAAAGGGTTCTGTAAACTGTTATCTATACTTATTAGAACTGTAATCTTCATTAAGACATTTTAAAACATTGGTAGAGATCAAGCTGAAAACCCCGGATGTGGGTAAGACTTGAAACTCAAACCTACATTTAGGAGCCTGCAGCCATCCCTACTTATATGATTTGATTTAATTTTTAAAAAGAATATTTTGAATTTTTCTTATCAAACCTTATATCAATATTAAAATATGAAAAATGTTCAATTAATTTACAATCCAGGGATTAGTATTTTCTGAAACATTCTTTTATTTTCTCTGAAACTGTAAATTCATAGAATCATTAAAAGAAAGTAGTCCTATTACTTAAGGTGGCTGGCCGCGGGGGGATTTTTCTCATAAAAAACATTTTATCAACGACTTCCAAAGTATAGAAAGGGCTCTTTGAATTCATATTTTGTTAATTCTAGAAAAATATTTAAATAAGCTTGATTCAAGGCTAGTTGAAAAATGGTCCTTCTCCCTCTGTTCTGAGCTTAAGTATCCAATTTTAGAGGATTTAATAGCTAATAAGGTAAACTTTTTAATCCCTCCCCGCTTACATTTAACACATTAATTCCCATGCCATATTTTACAAAAAGAAATTTTAAGAAATATTTTTCATTTAAAAAACCAGACCACAGTAAAAAAGCATTTATTTATATTGAAAAATATAAGTTCTTGGAAATAAAAAAGTTTTCATAAATAGGTTTTTTATTCCTTTTGTAAGTGAGAGACCAGCAATGAGAAGTTTTTTATTAATAAAATAGAATACTTAAAAAAAATTAGTAATTTAGCAAAACCTTCGTTAAAATTAGTTTTAAAAAATATTTTTAAATAAATAAATTTTTTTCAATGTTTTTGTTTTCACTTCCTGTGGTTTGATAAAAATGTGTAAACCACTTCTAACCCAGGAGATAATTTTTCAACTTGTAAATGTGCAATTTTTAAATGCATTTCTTTATAAAAATGTTGGCAGTATCAAAACACTTTTGATTAGATTTTCTTGTGAAATTTTACATTTTAGAGTTTTGCCTATAACATTTTAATGGGATTAAGATAAAATAAGTTTTTCTTATATTGAAGTCCTTGGTCCTACAATTAAAGAGATTGCTATTTATTTGGTTTCATTATTAAATAGTTAGCCGTATATTTAAGGTGCATGGTCCATGATCCTATAAAACTAAAGAGTTTTATAAATATTTAGGTCCATGGCGGGGCGTACAAGGGGGGGCACTGGGTGCACGTGCCCCCATACGGGGGGGGGGGCACTAAGATTTTGCCATGCAAACTCAAACTTTCTAATTTTGAAACCTGATGGAGTGAACCTTATTTCAAACTAAGATTTTTTCATAGTTCATAGAATTCATAGTTTAAAATATCAAAGATCTACGACATCGGGTTGGAGATATATAGAGATTATAAGTTTGGATTTTTTGGTAAAATATTATCTCCTTTGCTTCTCTGTTAAATAATCAACAAATATCTGTTCTAAACCAAAAAAAAAAAACTAATCATACTTTTGTCAAAATAGGTTTTTTTAGGGTGGGCACAAATCTTCTAGGAGGTACAAACAAAAAAATGTCGGTGCAAAAGATGCACCCCATACACTAAAGCTCTCGTACGCCCCTGGTCTGTGGTTGTAAAACTAAATAGTTTGTTATATCTTTACTTCCATGGTCCTATGACTTAAGAGTTTGCATTTAGGTCCATGATCCTAAACTAAAAGTTTGCAATTTAAGTCTATGGTCCTATAACTAAAGAGTTTGCTATTTATTTAGGTCCATGATTCTATACAAAAGTTAGCATTTAGGTCCATGGTCCTATAACTAAAGAGTTTGCTAGATATTTAGGTCCATGGTCCTATAACTAAAGAATTTGCTATATATTTAGGTCCATGGTCTTATAACTAAAGAGTTCGCTATATGTTAAGGTCCATGGTTCTATAACTACAGAGTTTATTATATATTTAGGTCCATGGTCCTATAACTAAAGAGTTTGCTATATATTTAGGTCCATGGTCCTATAACTAAGGAATTTGCTATCTCCAAATTACAGAAGCTAAATTTCAAGAAAGGTTCTTTTCTTCTCCGTCAGAGTCCTGATAAACATGAAAAGGTAAAATAAAAATATCAAATTCATAAAAAAATAGTTTAAGCCCCAAAAAAAAAAAAAAAATGATTTGTAACTTAATGAAACAAAGCAGAAGAAAAAGAGTGTACAGAGAAAAAGAATATTTCACTATTAAAATATATGAAACAAAATAAATGAAAATAATTCAAATAATTATTAGAGTAGAAAAACATATAAAAAACATATTTCTACATAATAAAAAAAGTATTTGAATATAAAATAAAGAAAAATAAAGATCTAATATGAAATATTACAACTTAAATAAATGCCTATTATGCTTTCCATGGAAGAGTTTAGTCGTGGATTCTAGTGAGAAATATATTTATAAAATAAATCTCTACCATTACTAAGATTGAAATCATTCCTATAATTCCAATTAATTATTTCCCCTTAAAAATAAAAATCATGTTGAAAACAACATCTTAAATAAAAAGCAGTTGGGCCTTTTTATTATCAGTAATGTTGTTAAATCAAAAATAAGAAAAGAAAATCAGTCACGGGCAGCCGTAGTACATTTGAATTTCCGAGCCGGGTCAACTTTTCCAGTCCCAGTTCGTACTGTATCGCCCGGACATTGGGTATATAAAGCACGCAGACACTCAATAGGACTAGCCGGTTCAACAAGGTTGACGCGGTCCGACTTAAGGTGGAATTTACTTTTACTAAAGGGTCAGGGGTGCATGCAGTAAACCTTTGTTCGGATTTGATTTGTTTATTACAGTGGTTATGGTAGTACAGGAACAGGATCTTGTAAAATATACTGAAAAATATTTTGATTCAAACAATAGAATAGTAAAAACTAAAATGAAATTAGTCCTATGACTCTTGTTAACTCTTGAGTGTAAAATAAAGATATATTCTTATTAAGACCTTTAACATCCTAAACTAAGCTTTCGGTGCGTACTGCACGCACCTCTGCCCCTTTAGTAAAAGTAAATCCAACCTATATGAAGCATAAAGCCTGACTGCGTCAACCTTGTTGCACCGGCTAGTCCTGTACGTAGAGTTAGGTACAGTACAAACTGGGACTGGAAAGGTTGACCCGGCTGGGAAATTCAAATGTACTACGGCTGCCCGTGACTGCAGTGATCTGCAATACTCTGACCGAATGATTATTGGGTTTTAGTGGAGAGTGTTAAGTTATCATCGTTTTTAATAAAAGAAAGAGTGGTTGAGAGAAAAAAAAAATAAAAATAAAACCTCGTTAGCCCACAGCTTAGGAACCCTTGCCTAGATATTTCTCCTGTTCTGCTACGAGACTGGATGCAGACCTGAGGAGCTGTGTATTCTACGGGATAAGGATACAGGACTCTATAGCTTGGACAGGTATGAAACTTTTTGAATGATTCGCACCGATTCAGCTTCCTTGTTCAAATAAACCTAAATTATATATATCCATCCCAATAAATTTGTGTAATCCTAATAGTTGTAATAAATGTATTTATCATTTAATAAAGAATTTCAAGGAATACCCCTTTTTTATAGAGGTGGGAGATTCCAATTGCCAGAGGAAGTGTATCAACCATTTTCCTCAGTATCTCTTGTTGTTCAAGCAATTAGAACCGGTCAAACCTGTTTCCAGGTATTCGTTCTTAGACCAAGTCAAACCAGGCTTCTTAGAATCAGTTAAACCAGTTAGAAATAGTTTCCATTTTTTTGTACAGTTTTTTAAAGAGTAATATTGATCTATGAAAACATTTTACCTTTTCAGGTTGATAGTTAAAAAAACGATGTGGCAAAATTAATACAGGGTGTCCCAAAAAACATGGGAATTCAGTGACGAATTCGATATCGTCTTTGTTATGAATTAGCATTGTAATACCTAATTTCAGCAGCCATAATATTATTTTGTCTGCTAGAGTTTATTTTATGAAAAGGGTAAAAGACTGTTAAGATGTGTCTATAATGTCTCCGCAAGATGAACATTATTGAACAGTGAAGAAGTTTACTCTGCTTGTACACTGTAATTTTCTTGTTTTACTAAGTACACCCGTATGCATAACCAACAAAATGTGAACATAGCAGACGAAACTCATACAGATTACGGCTTTCTCAGTAGGTATCACTAAACTAAATCAAAGAATTATTTAAAAAGACTATATCGAAATCGTCACTAAATTCCAATGTTTATTGGGACACCCTGTAGTATCACGTTTTGTGCACGGTTCTTCCATGCCGCATAATAAGTAATTCCTCTAGTTGCTTTAAGTCTCAAAATGTCTCCCAAATCAGATATTTAGAGATTTTTTGAAAGTGCTTCGTTGTTAAATTTTGACATAAATAATTAGATTATATTTAGCTGTTGGACTGTATACACTTGAGCGAATATGATAAATGTCCTTCTCTTCTACTCTGCAGAAATCCAGTCCAATGGAAGCATGATTCTTTAGGAAACCATATTCATGCATTCTTTTATAATGATTTATAATCATTTATATTCATACATATTTATTCATCTACATTCAATATTCTATATTCATTCTTAATTATTTACATGAATTTATATTCATTTATATTCATTTATATTCATTTATATCCATTTATATTCATTTATATTCATTTATATTCATTGATATTTATTTATATTCATATGTATTCTTTCTTATTTATTTAAATTCATTTAAATTCATTTATATTCATTTATTTTCATTTATTTTCATTTATTTTCATTTATTTTCATTTATTTTCTTTTATATTCATTTATATTCATTTATGTTCATTTATATTCATTTATATTCATTGATATTCTATTATATTTATTCATTATACGAGTTTATTAATTTTTATTCATTAAAATTTCTTTATACATCTATTTTTTTACTTTCATTTAAATTCGTTTGTTGATTTATTTTCAATTAATTATTTATGCGTTTATTAATCCTCACCTATATTCATTTATTCATCTATATTAGATATTTATGTATTGTGTAATGTGTATTTTTACATTTATATACTTTCATACATTTATATTTGTTTTGAATTCATATATTCAACCATTTGTTTTAAAAAAATGCAAAATGAAAACATTTTGCATTAGTTCACATTTTGCGAACAATTTATTCACTTGGCCATTATTACTTGCATAAACTTTATCTTTAAATCCCCTTACCTCTAAGTCATCATTAAAATAAATGTAATGCTTTGCCATTGATGTTTGATCTCTACTTGACAATTTTTCTACTCTTTTCTTTAAATTATTTATTGTTTATTCAATTCAGACATTATTCATGCCTTTTCAGATTTATTTTTCATGACTTCATTTTATCATTTTTTCTTCACTGGATCTGGACCCGTTGTATCCGCAAGAATTTGGCTTCCTGGATCCGGATCACTAAACATGTTCGGATCCACAGATCCGGATCAAAGGGGTAAAATATCAAAAAAAAACTGCAAAATTAAATTTTACTCTCAAACCCCAAATCTGAACTATTGAAAAAAGAGAGATTATAAAAGTTTTAGCATAAAAATAAGCTAGAATAATAAGACAAAAAATTTGAAAATTCTGCTTTGTTAAAAAATTAGGGTCAATTTTAAAGAAATAACCTGGATTCGGATCCATTTTTTTGCAGTCTAAATCCCGGATCCGGATCCGCATTAAAATTAAATGGATCCTAAGCACTTCTTTACTGTTTTTTCTCCTACTGAATACACCCATAACTAAAGGTGTATATTTTTTAGAATTTCATCCGGGGNAAAAGGCAAGTTTTTAAATTTATTTTTGATACTTTTCCTACAATATTCATGCATTTTCATTTTTTCACTTTAAAGCGTTAATTTTTCATATTTCAGTGAGTTCAACACTAAGAAAAACATAAATAACTTCTAAGTGAATCGATGTTTTCCAAGGGGGTGGGGAAATGAATTTTTGAGAATATACACCCCTATATATTTAGCGATTGATTTTTCATTTATGGATATTTTTATTCTTTAAAAATAAGAATATGTTTTGTTAAACAGGAAGTAAACCCAGCACAACATCCGACAGATATTTTATACCATACAACAACCTTTCTAAGTAAGCAGAAACTTTTCATATTAAAGGGACTGTGAGCGTAATTTCAAGTGACCTTCAATGCAATGATGTCAATGCCCTATTCACAATGGTACCCTTTAAAGCGTTGTCTGATCAAGTATGAATTAGATAGCTATGTTTTTGTTTATTTAAACTGTTCATTATTTGCGGGTTCTCTGCAAAAGTGACTTGCTCATTTCTTGCTTATTAGAAACGATGGAAATGATCAACACATTTGAAGCCAGAAGAACGACGGTATCTTCAACATTTTTGATAAGATTAAGGTTTCAAGGGTACATAGTTGTAAATCAGGCATAGCCATCTTTACTTGAAGGGTACTTGAAACTGAAAATTTAACTTGGTGTTTGATCTGGAAGTTAAAACTTTGTATGCGTACGAAATTATTTTGTAATGAAAGCAAATTGGGAACCATCAATGTTAGAAAAGGTACTGAATAAACTCATAAATTCAGTCTATAAAGTCTCATGTTTTGCGGAAAACCCTATATCTGAAAATTAATAATTCCTGGTCGTGAGACTAGGAAATTAGTGAGTAAATAAGGAAATAATAATTAAAAACTTTCAGGAAAAACATATTTTTTTACATTTCCATTTCTAGTCAACAATCATCATCGAACATGTTCATGAGAAACCACATCTCCATTTGTGTAAAACCAATTACAGTGTACAAGGTTTTTTTGGGTACCATTCATGAGGCTGCTTAAGAAATTTTCTAAGGGGGAAAGGCAGTTTTACCCCTACATCAAAGTAATCCTGCTAGAATTCACACTTCTTTAATATGTAGAACTAGCTTTGGAACCCAGCGCTGCCCAGGTTTATTGTTTACTCCCGCCGTTTACCCGTTCTTGGACGATTTTACCGAGAAACTAAGTTTTTCGACGCTCTCAACGTAGAATCTCAAAACCAAGCTAAGAACATTCCCGTGGTTCTCCCGAGTTCCCCAATCAAAATTTGAGGCAAATCAGTCCAGGGGTTCCTAAGTTATGATCCAATTATATTTAATGCTAGAATAAAATTTCATGAAATAATAAAATCCTGTTCTGTAGGTTTGAAGGGATTTGTCACCAGGGTCGAATGTGTAAAGTGTGGAAAGGAGAGTGGAGGCAAAATACTGCAGGTAACAACAAAGAATAATGCACAATGAACAATGATGAACAATGAACAATGAACAATTAATGAACAATGAATGAACAATGAACGAACAATGAATAAACAATGAACAATGAATGAACAATG
This sequence comes from Eurytemora carolleeae, assembly GCF_000591075.1. NCBI lineage: Eukaryota > Metazoa > Arthropoda > Copepoda > Calanoida > Temoridae > Eurytemora > Eurytemora carolleeae. The sequence goes on along the minus strand of NW_019396330.1, from coordinate 287,556 downwards.
CACAAGGAATGAACAATAAACAATGAATGAACAATAAATGAACACTGAACAATAAAAAATGAAGGGGGGTAAAACACAGGAAAAATATCCGCAATGTTTAAAAAAGGCCCCAAAGATAAAAATATACTGATATATTATTGTACTATTAAGATCGAAGAGTAGTTGCAATAAAACAGTTAAAGAAGGATTAAAAATATACTGATATATTATTGTACTATTAAGATCGAAGAGTAGTTGCAATAAAACAGTTAAAGAAGGATTTAATGGGAGAGAAAATGACGGAGTTTCTAAATCTAGCGACGAGGTAAATATGCCATTATTTACTCAAACAACCCAAGCCAAAGATGTTTACATGTTAATCACATTGTTGACGATTTTTTCTACTTCAATCTAAACAAGGGTGTAATGCAAGGAAAGTTAATTGCAGTCGTGTATACTCTGCGTACACATTGAAACCAGTTCTCTTTGGGCGGAATTTGTAAACAAGAATAGATGCATCAGTGTTCGTTTAGTATCCGAGGAGGTTAAAGCATTTAATTTTGATAATGTTGATAGTTCACATAAAAGTTTCCTAAGACTAGAATATTTCATTGATTTTTTTTATGTGAAAGATGGATCTCATGTCAGGCTTTGACATCCGTCTTGTGTTTATATTACCGCCCAGAGACAGTACACTGCAGTACAAAAGATGTGTACACTTCTGAAATAACTTTCCTTGCTTTACATCCTTGATTCTAAATATTTAACTACAGTGGTAGGCGATTATATCAATACAGTGGAGACGGCTTTTTATATAAGGTTTGATTGTGTTTCGCTACTTAGCGATTTCCCTAAAGACCTAATGTATATACCGTGCGGTATTTCTCGAGATTGGATTGTAAGCCTTCCTCCTCTCAACGCTCTCCATAACAAAGGATAATAATATGGTTCCGAACGTTTATTTCTCGAATGCTTCAATCTAAATAAGTTTAATAAGCCCACAGAAAAAGCTTTGAGTGATAAATCATACGAATACAAAAATAATCCACTCAGGCATTAAAAAACTGTGGCAAGGAACCAACAAACATATTTACAATATATCAATCATAATATAATCAAACGATAGCATATATATATATATAAAAAATTATTACCGCAGTGATCCTAGAATATAAGCACGGTTACACTCGTAAAGACAAATAAACATATACTAATACAAAACTGTTCACTCTCACGCGAGAAATCTTGCGCCTGCGTAGTCAGTCTGTAAACAGCTCCTAAACTAGTTTTTTCACAATACGTTCTGTACAGATCCTCAGGGAGAACTCAGAAATTCACAGGGGCACCACATAGACTTCATACACGCAGCATGGCTCGCGTAACAGATTGTTAACCAGCTTTTTTTCCAATGACAAGTTCAAAGTTATCGAAAAGACCCTTTTACTGACAGCTTCTCTTAACTTCTATGTTTATGTGTATTGTGTATCCAATGCTGTTTTAAAGCTTAATATAAATCAAAATTGATGTCGAAAGTCGTCTTTATTATATTGATATAATCGCCTACAACTGTACTACATACTTTGGATGGCTGTCCATTCTGGGTTTGCAGATTAAATTTTGTTATGTTCATGAAGGATCCCATATCGAGATAATGAAAACTATCAGCAGTGCTTTGTTAAGCATGCTGTTTGGACCTTTGCATAACAAAACTCACTTAACTTGAGTATTATGTTCACCGCTTTATTTTTCTATTTATATTTAATTACTTGAAGGAATGTTGTTACATAAACGGATTGTAAACCTAATTCCAAGTGACTCTTCATTAAGTGACTGGGTGTTTGAAATGCACACAAATTTAAAGATCAGGATTTTAGGATCCTGTCTCGTAGCCAGAGCAAAAGTTATGTTATCAAAGAATTATTTTCTGAACTAAAACAAACTAGAAAGAAGATTTGTTTGATTAAAAACCTTATCGTTTTCAATACTATGCAAGGTTTCCTGAATTGTTGCTAGAATCTTGGGTTTCCACATTTTATTTTTTAATATGGAAAAAAGATAATTTATTCTCCTGCACATTGAATAAATAAGTTTCTGCATTTCTTGTTAAATCTTATTATACTTGAATTTTAGGGCGCTCTGCGAACCACTATTCCCCAATTTTAGCTTTAAAGTGTTGATCTGAAAGTGGCCTTTTTTAATCATTCTCAAAATGACAAACAAACAGACAGACAAGCAAAGTATATAATATATATATAGAAGAAGAATTAAATAGTATCAATATTATATTTCTCAATTTGTCGTAAATATTTTTTATCTCCAAAAGAACATCATGGTTTTGATTACATTTCGTCAAGATTTTACTACATGATACTAGTCTAGTAACTGTATATGAAGCTAGTTTATAAATTGATTAAATGATTGCTACAATGTTACAGAGTAATGAGATGGGATGATCCTAGTCTAGTAACTGTATAATGTATATAGAGTTAGTTGATTAATTGAATTTGAATTGATTGATAGATTGATTTATTGTTACAGAGTGATGAGATGGGATGATCCAAGCCTAGTAACTGTATATGGAGCTTGTTTACCAATGGAGAACGAACCACTCGTTATTGTCAGGTAAAGGATGCAGAGTCTTAAAGGGACTGTCACGTAGTTTAATTGTTCAAGTGACTTTCCATTTATTTCTAGAGGGCATTGTCAGATTCATAATAGAACCCTTTAAATCTTTATCTGAGTAACCATGAGGAAGATATCGTCGTATTTCTATTTCTAAAAGTTTTAAACTCAGAAAACTTTTATTTTTGTTTCTGCTGCAGAAATCCGAAAGTTGCTCATGCATTGGAACCAGATTTGAAAAAAAATCTATTTTCAGTCATATAAACTTGGATATCTCATTCATTCATGACCAAACACTGGTTCCGTTGTGAATAAAACATTCCCTTCCATAAATGTACAATTACAGGGATAAAACGATATATTGAATTTGAAAACCTCAAGATTTTATGAGCACAAAGGAATTGAGTTCTTGCCACAAACTCTGATTTTCTAAATCCTATAACTTTGCAACCCGTTTTCCTAGACTTTTGATATTTCAAACTATTAATTCTGTTAGATCAAATAGTTTAAGTTTGAAATTCAAATATCAAAGGTTTACATCATCAGGTTGCAAAGATGTAGAAGTTAGAAAATGCGAGTTTGTGGCAAAAAGTCAATTCCTTAAAAGATTGATTTAAATAAAGATTTAGGCAGTGCAATGCAGTGCATGGATTAAAAAAGATAGATTGCAATTTATGTTGACCAGAATTTTGGAAACACCAAGATTATTAAAGGAAAAAGGAAAAATTGACTTAAAATATTTGACAAGAATTTAGAATTCTCGATCCAAAAATACATTATTTTTATCTAAGAGTACAGTGGTAACCAGAAAACTGCGGAATAATATTGTCTTGGTTGCTTTTTTCATTATAAATTTTGCTGAGAATTTTGAAATTTGTAGGATACATTTTTAAAGATGTTTAAAGGGACTGTAAGTGCAATCCTAAGTTACCCTCCATGCAAAGATGGAAATGCACGATTTACAACGGTACCCTTAAAACCTTATCTCTGATTTAAGATTTGGAAGATACAATCGGTTTTTTTACTCGAAAGGTGTCATTTCGCAAAAAACTGCAAATGAAAATAAACAGTTTAAAGAAACAAAAACATTGATATCTAGTTCTTACTTGATCAGACAAAGCTTTTAAGGGTACTGTTGTAAATCGGACATTGTCATCTTTTTTTAATTTAAGAAGATGACAATTTGTCCACTTCTTGCACTGAAGTTAATTTAAACCTCTGAGTTCGGGTCTCTCAATTTATATCACTGGGAGATTCTTTTCACCTTGCAGTATTTTTAACGTGTTTTTCTTTGATTTTTGTTTTGTGTTTATATTTACTGTAAATAAATGTAAGGTCTCTTGCTAATATTATGAAAATTAAACAATATTTAATGTTCATATTAACATTTTTATCAATGAAACTCAAACTTGTTAAATAGCTTTGGTTGAATGCATCAAAGGACAGGGGTAAGGGGAAAATGAGATTTTAAAAGTTAAGAGGATAGAAGTTTCTGTCCTCTTATATTTACATTATTGGAGGCCTCTTTGTGAATTAAGAGCTGTAAGAGCGCTCCAAAGCCCAAGCTTGCAATTCACATAAAATGACGTCTTAGGGATGTCATATTTAGTTTTCAATATGTGTAATTTTAAGCGGTGTGTAAAAATTTGGCTTGTTGTAAAGTTAAAAATTAAATGGCTTTTGATATTTTGTATTTAGCCTCCTTCATGGGGAGGGGGGGGATGTTACTGTTCAAAACCGAATGACTTTTCCTCATTTATGGTTTTAGTAATTAAAAGAAAATCATTTTATTTAAAATGAAATACCACTTGCGATTTCCCTTATTTTTGCTGTTTAAAACGTAAATTCTAATTTGAACAGGTTTCCTGTAGTTATAGAAACGCTTGCAATTTTTTGTTTTATTTGAATTTCCAATTTGCCTCCTCTCATAATCACGGGCGGCTCTTTAAGACCATGTAAGGAAAAATTTTTGTTGGGGTTCTTTGCCGTCAAAAAGTATCTAATTTTTGAAGCAAAAGATTTTCCTTATTTTGTGGTTCAAATGAAAATAATGTTTATAACTCTATATTTTTCCTCTAGTCATATATAGTTAATGAATTATAGCGGTAATTACAGAGCTTGCAATTTATTTGGTTTTTTAATTTACTCCTCTCAACAGGAACATTTTCCTTATTCAAGAGAAAATTCATATATTAATTTCTTAAATTTTTTAAGTTCATCCAAGAGGCAAAATTTTATTAGATTCTTAGGATTTGATTTTGCAACGGAAAAGATAAGACTAAAGACTAAAGAAAAAAGTACTTAATTAAAAACTAGGATTTTAGGGCGCTTCACGCCCATCTTCTATTTTAACTTTCAATTAGGGCTCTATCTTTGTACAGTACAGGGTGTTCCACGAAACATGAAAATAGCAAGACGACTTGAAAGTCTTTTGATTTATTTGTGACGTTTGTTCTCAACCTACCTTCACATGTAAAATTTTTGAAACACCGACCACAACATTCTTCTAGTTCTGGCATTTCCAAAATGTGGTCTGTTGACAATATTACCGGAGATATTTAGAATTTAGTTCAGATTTCAATTTTATCAAAAAAAAACTAAAGTTATCGAAATCTGAACACAATTCTTCGCCCGGTAATACTATAAAAATTTTAAACTTTAGAATTGTCATAAAATAATAGAAAAAAAGTTCGCGAATTTTCAAAAAAAAAATTCGCGCATTTTTAAATATCACATAAATCCCACACACAATTTAAGCCCGATCGGTTCAGTCGTTTTGACGTTTATTGGTTACAAACAGACAAACAAACTAAAATACACCCAGACAGACAAGCAAAGTACATATGTAAAAATTATTTCACCTTTTTAGAGAATATTTTGAGTATGGCCCCCTGGATGCGTATCTAAGAGAGAATAAGTCTAAAATCCAGAATGTTGATATGCTAGAAGCAGGGACTAGTCTAGCTAGAGCACTCTACTATTTACAGGGAAAGGTAATGATTCCAACTGAACTAGATAAAATCTATGCGACATAATTGGTACGGCCCTAAGACCTCGTAGCTCCTTTAGTTTTGATTTTATGCTCAAGTATGAAAGTAGAAAATTTGTCTGGTTTCATGTTAAAAATTCGTGGCATTTTTGTTCTTCTCAACTGCTCTTCAATAAAAGAAATTCTTATTGATAACTTGCAATATTTCAGTCTTTTGTGCAATTTACTTTAGTTTGACGTGAATTGATATGTTACTAACGTGAATTGATATGTTACAAACGTGAATTGATATGTTACAAACGTGAATTGATATGTTACAAACGTGAATAGATATGTTACAAACGTGAATTGATATGTTACAAATCGAAGTTGATAGCACTGAGCTGAACTCGAAAATTAATAAATAAAATTGACGAAAAAAGACACAGTGTTGTTCGAAGTCGACACCCCTGCCTCGCGCTATATAATTGTGGTTTTGTATTAGTTAAAGGAGTGAAGGTAAGAGGAATTTTTTAAAAATGATATATTACTAACAATTGAAAAAATATTTATCTTTAGTTAACTTGACGAGGATTTTTTGGACCTATTGGGCGCATAATTAGTTTGGTTTAAAAAAAATAAAATTTACCTAAATATTTATTTTATTAGATTTTATTTTATTTTGTTTTATTTTATTTTGATTATTAAAAAGTACCTTAATCTTAATTGAAAAGAAATGTTCTAATTCTTATATATTTGCAATCTGTTGGTGTACACTTTTGAAATTTCAAGTTTTGATTATTTGTTCTAACATAATTTAAAGTTTGAAATATTCAAGGTCTACGACATTGGGTTGTAAAGATATAAGGATTAGAAAATCAGAGTTTGTGACAAAGACTCAATTCCCTTATGAAAAGAAAAAACATGGGGGGGGGGCGGGTAATAGGGAAGTCAGGAATTTTGTTGTTTTTTTTACCAAAAATTGTGAAATTGTTGATGGAAATATAAATTTTTTTATTTTTACAGAGGGAATTTTTAAATTAATAAAACAGAAGAATGCTTTTAATGAAGTAAACTTCCACCTTTTGTTTGAGATGAGCAAAGTTGTGCAATGTGCATTTATGAATTGAGAGGAAGTTCAAAATGTTTTTACTATTGGTTAAAGTTGAGATAAATATGTATCAGAAATAGCATTCTTGTTAACCTAATTCATACCCATCTTAGATCTTGGATTTGTTAAAAAAGAATGAATAAGTTCAACGCTTCTGTTGATTTAAAAGGTGCCCAAAGCAGATAAAGGAATTGAGTCCTTGTCACAAACAAACAAAATGTTCTAATCCCTATATATTTACAACATAATAAAACAGATAATTTGATATTACAGAACTCAAAATTTTAAAATATCTTAGTTCTACAACATTGTGTTGCAAAGATATAGGGATTATAAAGTCAGAGTTAGTGGCTAAGATCAAATTCCTTTCTTTATTTTCCTTCTGAAAGGAAAGAATGCTTGAGAAGTCCGAATAATTGCATTTTATATGTTTAAGAAATGCACAAAATTGAATTATAAGTTCTATGGTAAGGAAACTGCATTCGGATGTTGAAAAAGGACAAAATAACCATATAAACAATCTTTTGAAAGCTTAAAAACAAGCCATTAATAAGTATTCAACATTGATATTCAATTTTATATGTGTTTGGTGTCTATTCTGAACCAATAGAAATTGCATGGCGGTATCATCTATCTTTCTATCTAACTGATTATCCAATTAGAGATAAATCCTAATATCGGCGTTATGACAGTAAATGGAAATATTTACTTCTACTGACACTATAGTGGGTATTTTATGTTTTAAAATAAAGGATGAGAGTGAGACGATAATGAACTTAAATCTATGAAATATAACAATTACAAGGTTGAATTCGGTTAATTGCACTATAAATGTCGTCTCTTAAGTCTCATCCTTTGTGTGATATCCTGTATTTCAAACTATCAATTTGTAAATATCAAAGGTTTACACCATATGTTGCAAAGATTTAGGAACTATAAAATTTCTTTAGAATGTTTATGGAGGTCGTCAAGCGTACAATTTTGTTTAGAGAATTTGTATTATTTAGTAAACTCTGAATATTGAGAATTGGATTTCAATGCAAGAAGTTTCATCTTTACAGTTTTAGAGTGCTTTTAAACATTTATAATTCTCCACAGTATTCATTCAATAATAAACCATCGTTAATAACCCTTTGTTCTTCGTAATTATCGCGATGAGTAAAAGAGAGTAATTTAAAAACCAGAAGTACAGTTGAAAATAAGAAGATTGTTAACATTTTTTGTTATCTAGCGAGATATTGAAACAAAAAACTTCAATCAAAAATGGTACATTTTCCCCCGTTTGGTAAATGGTGTCCCCTTCAGAATAAACGTTTGTTTGTGTGTCAGGAGACGACAAATAAAATAAAATTAAAACGGGCAACGCCCAGTACTTCGGCTACTTTTAAATAAAATAGATATTTCTTGAGCTTGACACAAATCTAAACGTTTTTTTTTAGAAAACTTTATTTATGTTACAAAGAACAATTTAGATTTATTTTTTATTTCGCAGTATTGGCCAAAAACTACGCCTTAGCTTTTTGGGGCCTTAGCTTTGCTAAACACACAGATCCAGACAGATGTGTTAATTGTGCATCAATCTTCAAGTAAATAAGTAAGTTCATGCGTTTAAATACTTGTATACGCCCTTGATTTGACACTTTATCAGTAATCAGTGTATGAATGGATCTTTTTTACAGTATCAAATAAAAAGATCACATATATTACAAGAATTATTATTTATAGGGATTAGTTCACGGTGAAATCAGATGTCGGAACGTTTATGTTATGGAACACACAGATAAACTTCTCAAGGTAGGTTGGACCAATGATAGGATGCAGGAACGTTTATGTTATGGAACATACAGATAAACTTCTCAAGGTAGGTTGGAACAATGATAGGATGCAGGAACGTTTATGTTATGGAACATACAGATAAACTTCTTAAGGTAGGTTGGAACAATGATAGGATGCAGGAACGTTTATGTTATGGAACACACAGTCAAACTTATTAAGGTAGGTGGGAACATTGATAGGATGCAGGAACGTCCTGGAAAATTCAGATAACTTAGGAGTTGAGAACACGAATAGGATGCAGGAACGTTTATGTCCTGGAACATACAGATAAACCTGGTAGGTGGGAACACTAAAAGGATGCAGGAACTTTAATTTTATGGACCAAACAGACAAACGTATCAAGGTAGATGGGAACAGATAAGGTTCATTTTTAATCATTTTTAATAATCACGCAACCTCTCGACAATCTATTCAGGGTTTTTTATTCCAATCTTAACTCGTTTTATTTATTTAGGTTTCATCTCCTTTTTATCAATTTTAACCTTTTTTCTGTCCTGTTTCTGCTTTGCACATTCCTGGTGCGTTTAATCTTCTTTCTTTACTGATCCATCTCTTTCCTGTCCCATCACTTTCCTGTTCCATCTCTTTCCTGTTCCATCTCTTGACTGTTCCACCTCTTGACTGTTCCACCTCTTTCCTGTTCCATCTCTTTCCTGTTCCATCTCTTTACTGATCCATCTCTTTCCTGTTCCATCACTTTCCTGTTTCATCTCTTTCCTGTTCCATCTCTTTCCTGTTCCATCTCTTTCCTGTTCCACCTCTTTCCTGATCCATCTCTTTCCTGATCCATCTCTTTCCTATTCCACCTCTTTCCTGTTCCATCTCGATCAAATATTTTTCTTCTCTGTTTTGTCCGGTTTTATCTTTCTCTTATCTGTTCCATCTATTTCTGTTCTATTTCTTCTTTATCCATTTATTTATGTTTCTTTTAAATCTCTCACCTCGTATATTTTCTTCTATTATGGTTCTGATTTATCCATGTTTTGTTATTGTTTTTATTTCTTTCTTTTCTGCTTTTTCTTTTTCTCTTCTGTTTTTTGCTCTGTCCATTCCTTCTTATCTTTCTTTTTCAGTTTTTTGTTTATTTTCATTGCTTTAGCTCTGTTTTTGTTTTCATTTCTTTCTCTCCTGTTTCATTTTTTCCCGTTCTATTTCTCTTTTGTCTGGATTAAAAAAGATAG